>NW_026083089.1:0-77411 GCF_020184175.1 Aphis gossypii
CATGACTTTATTTTTTAAATGTAAAATAAGCTCACTGGAAAATAACATGGATACTCCATCTATTATTTGCTGTATTAGGATTTCTGTTACAGTTGGTTTTGTATACAAGCTGGTAATAAATTCTAATACACAATTAATAATAATATCATTATAAGATGCACTAGATGTTGTATTAGTTGTACTAGATGTTGTATTAGTTGCACTAGATGTTATATTAGTTTCACTACAAATATGATTTGATTCATGCTCGAATGAAGATTTATTATTTAAATTATTAGTAAATTCTAACAATGGAGTATCCAAATTAATTGTTTCAGTATTCTGGGAATGAACTACCATTAAGTGCTTTCTGAATTTTTCAGATCCTTGAAAATCCCTCACACATTCTCCTTGGTTACATGTGTATATTGAGTTAACATTAAAGTTATGATAGACTTTCAAATGCAAAATAAGCTGATTAATCGACGAACATCTTAAATTACATAATGAACAGCAATACATTTTTACTTTTACTTTTTATTAATTTAAATATCAAAGTACAATAAAAATGAGATTTAAAGTAAATATATTTCTGTTATTCTTAATACAGTATTTTATATTAATGTTAATTAATACAGTTAAGTTTAAAATTAATTAAAAAATGAAAATGTTTTTATTTTCTACAATGATTTTAGTTTATTAATAACTGAAGTTGTCATTGCAGTTGATCTATCATACGCAGTTACAAGTTTAAACAACTCTTGTTGAATTACTATCCAAGGATCATAACACTCCTTGGGATACGAACAATTGAAAACAAAATAAGACTTAAAACAAACCTCAAATGCTTTAACAGGACAACCAAATGACCATAACTTCTCGTTTACCCTAATATAACAAGTATCGATTGAGTTATAATCTTTACCAACAATAATTATATAAGGTTGAATAGTGGCTCCTTGTTGACTGTACTTTGAACGCCTTTTCTCAATGTCTTCTTGAAGTCCAATGAGATTCTATTCAAATTTAAAGGTATTATTAGAATAAATTAGTGTCAAATTGTATAGAACAACTATACTAACTGTGCAATAATAAGAAAACGCTGAAGCAGATTCCAATAAAGATGGCTTCCAAGATTTATTTTGTCCGTTTTGGGTTATATTGCAAATAAGAGTTTTGGTTGGAATTAAATAGGGAAGCAAAAGTAATTTCAAAGCATGAGTTGTTTTTACATCTAAAAAACAAATAAAAATTAAAGTAATTTAATAAAACATAGTTTGGTTAATAATAATAAATATAATAATAAAACTTAAAAAATATGTATGTGAAACTAGAGTATGCTGGTATTTGTATATATTTTATATAGAAGTAACCCTCTACAGTAATACTTATATTTTATTACTTCAGATAAGAAATGTTTAGAAAATATAAAATTAGAAATTTGAGCTGAACTTGAAAAAACTAGTTGTAGTTTAGTAAAAAATAAATTGTTATACATACTTCCATTTAATTCAGCCAAATCTAGTACTGATAAAAGATTTAAAGCATATTTGTCTTTAATAGAACTTCTTCTAATTTTTAAGAGCTTAGTAGTAAATATATCCCAACTATTCAAAAAACAATTCCAATCCTTAAATTGTTCATGTGAGTCTGAGTAACATAATTCAAAGTCTTTAATAATCTGGAATAAAAATTAATTTCTTTTTATATTTATTATAAAAGTTTCTTAGTCTATATTATTTTTACCTTTTTTATTAAAGTAAATAAAAATGCAAAGAACATACCAATTCAAATCCTCTTGGACCTTGAAGAACTGGCCACGATTTAAAAATGTCTGTTAAACATTGACTACTAGGATTCAGAATTTCATTTTTTCTTAATTCTAATGTATATTGCCACTTACATAAAACATCTTCAAAACTAGCTGTTAATCCATCATTTGCTAACCATTGCTTGGCAGCATGTATATCTTCTATAAATTAAAAAAGTAATTTAATAGTAATTCAATAATAATTTTACCAACAAATTTAAATTTTACATAAATATTATGTGCATTTTATTTATTTTTGTAAAACTATTACAAGCCTATTAAATCAGTTTACTACAAAAATTTTTACCAGAAAATGAAATTGTCTGTTCTGTTGCCAAAATTTTGGAAATTTTTTTTACAGTACTTAAGACACCAACTGATCGTAAACGTCTAGCCACATTTTTCCATCGTTCTATCAACTTTCCTTTGGCATGTGCTTGATGCAGACCTTCTGTTTTAGCAGGTATAAAGTAAGTAAACGCTCTAAAATAATATTGTAAATATTATACTTTACTAAGAATTAATTAAAAATATGATACATAACATTTATAAATTTGTAATGTGAAAAGTATTTTAATATTATAGTATTCATTACTTTTGGCTCCTTAGGAAATACTTCTACAATTAAATCGGCAATTTTTCTAAAAAATAGATCAGTGCCTCTGTAAATAAACAATACAACTTATTATTATCAATCTTATACCTACCTATATTGTGTTCAAATGTCTTTTTATTCTGCAACTACAGTAAATAATCATAGCCATAGGTGTGTGCAGACTTAAGTTTTGGATTCAGTTCATGTTTAAACCTTGTATTCTTGTAAAATTAAACATTTTTAAATATGTGACTTCAAATTAGTTTACTTGATAGTTTTTTATTCTGAGTAAAAAAAAGTTATTAAACAATATTCTACATTTAATGATTAATACATACCATACTTAATTTGCATTATCACAACATATTTAATTTAAATATATTACCTAAGTATTATATTCGTATAAAGTACCTATGCTACCAATTTGATGAACCAGTGTTTCTATGTACCTACAGAAATTAACTCTTTTATAGTTTTAACTATTAAAATCAAATAGAATCTAATGTTGTTCTGATTTTATTATTAGCAAAAAGATTTAACATTAAATTACACCATTTACTCCCACATGCACTATGGAAACTATATTATAGGTAATATAACTTTAACTATTTTAATAGGATAAAAAACTAATAATTATGAAAAATATTCTTACTTGCTATTGTCTTGAACAGATGGTTTATCAAAAGTTGTGTGAGTAAATTCTGCGAATCGTCAGATAAGGACCATCATTTCGTTTAGCATCAGCTAAAAATATCTACCGTCATTGGTTGTGTGTATTAAATCTAATAATGTCTATAAAGAAAATTTAGTCCTTAAAATATGTTAAGTACTTGTGTATTTAAATAGCGTGTAAATAGTTTGTTTATAAATAAGCATAGGAAAGTATTTAAAATGTTAAATTACCTAATTAAGTTAATAAAATAATAGTAAAAATTAGCTTATAGTATTTTATTATTGTTACATTTATATGTTTTGATAAACCCTAAATATATCTAGGTAAGATTTTTTAAATGAAATTCTACCTACCTATTTCAAATTGATTGAATTAAAAAATCTATAACCTATATGAATTTAAAATATTTAAATAATTAACTTACTTCAATCGTCCATTCCATTGGTTTATAATTACCATATTTCTTATGTTCCAATGGCGATGGTCTTGAACTGTTCTTAGACGTTGATGCAGCGTTATAGATGTAGATGGGATAGTATAATAATTATGAAATATCTTGGACTCAGTACTTTCAAAATGTTCATCAACAAACTCCTGTGCTACTGCAGTTGTCTGTGGTGGTGCGAATGAATTCGGATATAAAAACTATAATATTACAGAAAAGAAAATATTCGAACGCAAAATAAAATTACACTTAATAATTGAACTCTTTAAAAATAGGTACACAGTTAATTTAACACGTACGTTATCTTGAAACAAATCCATGTTCGTAGTGGATGGTGATGCATAAATGTATACAAAATAACTGTGCACATTTATCATAAACGTAAACGATTTATGTATGTGGTTGCAAGGTATCGCAGACGAAAGATGAAAATGAATTAAAATTTGAAATAACATTGTCAAATTGGTCATCGACGGACGGTGATCGGTTACGTAATACGTATGAAATAGCACATTAAACGTAATAAAACTATTAATACAACCTAATAAAAGATAAGTCACAGACACACATGAACGTTGAACAATGATATACAAACGCAGTTATCAATATCTTGGAAAATTGGGCGACACGGACACGGCGACGGGAAGTCTGAGCTAATTTTAGATATCCAGTAAATTTTACTCCTTTTTATTCGCACATTGTTTCTAATTATAATCAGTGCTTGAATTGGGGGGGACGTAGGGGGACGGAGTACCTCTTCTTTTTTCAATATTTTTTAGCGTACCCCTTCTAATTTCTCATGATGCAACGTTGAAGACGGGGCTTTCAAGACTCGTTTTTCAAATTTTATTAAAAATAATTGTTATTTCATGTTTTTAAATATTTTTATTAAAGCAAATAATATGATAAAGATTTTATGTCGATAAATTCAATAAATTTATTTTTAGAATATAAATTATCGCCACTGCGTCGTATCTATGAACCGCTATCCCCTGTCCTTGTATCGAATCATACAATACAATGCGACATTGCGTCGTAAGCATTATCCATGGAGTATTACTCTATGGCATTATCATAGTTTATTTTTAATTTGCCTTTTAAAAATAGATTTCGAATTATTGTTTATTATCATATCAAGCCATATAATGTTACCTCCAAAACTTGATTATTTATCGACTGACGACTATTAGCAGTATTACCATTTTAAACTTTGTAATTTTCTATCAGTAAAACTGGACAATTGGACAAACGTATAACACTACAACAACTATACTCATGTGTTATACTTATAGTTATTATACCCCATTTTAAGTTTTACTGTGTATCTATTGTGTAATGTGTATATTTTTTTGTTAAATACATTTATTATTTAAAACAATGAAACGCAATGGTACTTTACTTTCATTTTTCTCAAAAACTAAATCAAAAGATACAGCTGAGTTTAGTTCTTCTTCGCTTTCACTGATCAAAGTTAGTATTTAATAATTATTTATTTACTAAATTCAATGCATATAATATTGTGAATACAATAATACATTTTAAAATCAAGACAAATCTATATTAAAAATAAATCCTTTTAATACATATGTTATATTATGTAATACTTTACAGCAAAATAATATTGATAATTCAAAATCAAAACGCCAAAAATTGACATTACAATCACAATCACAAGATGTAAGTTTCAATGTATCAAATATGTATATATTATATTATATATATCTATATTTTTTTTCATAAAATTCAATATGTAATTGTTTTAATTATTTTTTTTTATAAATAATAGAACTTGAATACATTGTTTCCTAATGAACTAGAAACTAATGATTTAAATAATCTTCAACCACGGGTAAGAATAAACATTTATTAAAATTAATTAAATAATTATTATAGCATTAATTTTTATTCTACACTAACACATCTGACTATATTTTGATTCATACTTAACATTTTTTTTTAACATTTTTTGTTTTATTATAATGTATAAGCAGGGTTATTACTTATAGTTGGTATTTATGTTTTATAATTATAATTAAATAAAAATACAATAAAATATCACCCAAAAAATGTAATTTTATTGTAATAATTAAAAGTTATATTATTGTATTTATCAATTATTAAGCTAAACATTATAATTTATAAAAAAACAAATATGGCTGTGAATAAACTATTATCTATTCCTTTGAAATTTGAACATTTATTATTTTAAAGACTGGTTGGCACTATTCAGAATAGAAGCTATCTATTTCTGTTTCTTATGAGAGTATGAGACTGTTAGAGAAAATATCTGTGTTGGTTTCACCAATGGTGAACTACAACTACTACAACTACTTGTAATGAAAACATAATTTAAAATTTCACAAACTGTTTTGAATTTTCAGATTACCCACTTAAATAAATTTAAATTAGTGTTATTACTGTTATTTTTTCTAATTAAAATTAATAATGATAAGCAGACACTAGTTATATTAATATTAACAGTAATTATTAATAGACATATTAAAAATAACCTTAGACAAATTTTGTACCTAGCTACTGATTTCTATTAATGTGCCATCTTTGTATAATATTTAAGTCTTTATTAGTTACATGATTATATTTTACAAATTTATTTTATATAGATGGAAGTTAATGTAAAAAATCTTGAAACTGATGAAGAATTAATAACTTCAGAACCACCAGATTGTTGGGATAATAACCAGGTGAAATATTTCACAGAAGAGTATCCATGGCTATATTTTAATAAAAAAAAATTAGGATGTAATATATGTAGTAAAGTAAATCACAACTTAACTAAACACCAAGGTACTCATGGGTCAAAAGAATGGAATAGTGGAAATATTATTCCAGCTGGTGATAATGTAGGAAAACAGCAATCAAGTTTACGAAAAAAAATAGCAAAACATAAATCTTCACAAACTCATTTAAATGCTGTAAGTACTTTAGAAAAACAAAAATTTGAAATTATGCCTGCCCAAGTATTGAAAACTTCTAAAATTGACCTTGAAAGTACAAAAAGAATTTTTAGAACTGCGTATTTTATTGCGAAGAATCAAAGGCCCTATGTTGACATGCCAAAATTAGTGGACCTTCAAATAATGAATAGTTTAGAAATGGGACGAATTCTTCAAACAAATAAATCATGTAGTACCATTGTTGACCATATATGTATTGAAATGCGAAAAAAATTGTGTTTAGATCTGTTAGAAAATAAAAGAAAGATTTCCATAATTGTTGACGAATCTACAACATTGAGTCAGAAAACCATGCTAGTTATTTGTTTGAGAGCTGCTGTAGCTAATAATGATAAAGTAATTACATTTTTCTTTAACATTATTGAAGTAGAAAATACATCTGCTGATTTTATTAAAAAAGCTATTTTAATTGATCTTTCAAAATATGGATTAAATGAAGATTTTTTAAAAGAAAACTTGGTAGCGTTTGTTAGCGATGGTGCGTCTAATATGCTGGGTAGAATTTCTGGTGTTGGTACTCAACTACAAAAAATGTATCCCAATATAATTATATGGCATTGTTGTAATCATCGTTTAGAGTTAGCCGTATCTGATACCTTAAAAGAAATCCAAGGAACAAATCACTTTCAGTCATTTTTAGAAAAGTTATATGCAATATATCACCAATCACCTAAGAATATGCATGAACTTAAAGCGTGTGCAGTTTCACTTGAACAATCATTACTACATATTGGCAAAATTTTTACCATCCGATGGGTGGCATCCAGTGAGAAAACGTTAAAAGCTGTATGGAACAACTATGTAGCCTTATTTAACAACTGGACAAAAAGAACCATCAGGGAAGGGCAAGCGATTAATTGTATTACACATCGGGTCGTCTGACGGTTTCGTTCCTGGAGGCCTACTATCTTTTGAATCGAAGAAAAACACGTTGGACTACCATGACGAGATGAACGGGGACACGTTTTACGATTGGTTCATAAAAATCCTACATCACTAAAAGAAAACGCCGTAATTGTTATGGACAATGCCTCATACCATTCAGTAAAAAAAATCCTTTTCCAACTATGTCTTGGACAAAACAAAAAATTTTAAATTGGCTAGAAAGGGAAGGTGAGGTAATTACTCAGACATGGTTAAATCTCAACTTTTAGAAGTGGCCAAAAAATATAAATCGTCGCACGAGAGTATGTGATTGATGAAGAAGCAAAAGAACATGACAAAGTAGTCTTACGGTGCCTCCTTACCACTGTGAACTAAATCCTATAGAACTAGCGTGGTCTTGGATAAAAAATATGTACGTATGAACAATACCACATTTAAATTGAACGATGTGCATGATTTATTAAAAAAAGCCGTGGACAACGTAACAAGTGAAAGTGGACAAATTTGTTGATCATGTTATAAAAGAAGAGACAGATTTTGGAAATCGATTTTCTGTCGATGAAGTTTTGACGCGGAAACTGAAACAGGAGAGATGTATTAACAATTAACAGGCGATACTACTTCAGATTCCGAAGACGAAAAAGATATTTAAATATTTTAAATTATTTATTTAGATACTATTTATTTATTTTAAAGTTGTGACGAATATTTTTTTTTTATGTTATGTTAGTTTAATAATAAAAAAAAGTAATACTCAAATAATTATACTTGTAAATTGTTCATATTATAAAACTCCTATACTGTATTAGGTTGAACATTCATCCGAATAAATTTATTGGATGGGATTATTCTTATATATAAAAATGAATCGCAAAATTTGGTAAGCGCATAACTCAACAACGCCTGGACCGATTTCGCTCATTCTTTTTTTGTTTGGGTCGTAATTGTCAGGAGAAGGTTCTTACGGACGAAAAATTTGAGAAAGTTATCGGGTTAGAGAAATATGACGAGGTGGTGATGAAATTACAGAGGCGCCATCTATCCAGCAAATAGTCAACTAAATTATTTTTGGTAGTCAATGGCAACCATTTAAATAAAATAAATCATTATTTAAAATGTTTTTAAAAATGCATGCAAATAGACATACAAACAACGCAAATGTTCGCAAATGTTCGTTGAAGTCCAAGGATGGTTTTTACGGCTAGAAAAATTAGAATTATTGCTGGAAAAACCCTAAAAATAGCCCTTTTCTTTTTAAAATAGCCCTTCCTATAATATTTATAATATAATACTGATCGTATCCATGGCAACCAACAATCGTGTTTTGTGCAGTGTTTTTAGTTAGTTAGTGTTTGTTAGTTCGTGATTAGTGAAAAAATAATTTATATTTGATATGCCTCCTATAAGACGAAGCAATTTAGGTAGAAGAACCAGAAATGCTACAAACCAAGCTAATTACCGATCTAATTCACAAACGCGTGAAGCGCGAGCAAGTTTGAATCGAGCTGCTTTTAGTTACGATGTGTCAATTGACTACAGTAACTACCAATGTGTTGTTATTGGTTCTATGAACTCGGTTTGCTCACACTGTAAGGCATTAAAATACAAAAACGAAGCCAATGGATTGTGTTGCGCAAATGGTAAAGTGAAATTGATACCATTGGATCCACCACCAGAACCATTGTACTCATTGGTTTCAGGAATAGGAACAGATTCTATACACTTTTTGACAAATATCCAACAATATAACAATTGCTTTCAAATGACTTCATTTGGGGCAACAAATGTAGTTCGGGAAAATTTTATGCCAACTTTCAAGGTATGTATTATAGCAGTTACTCATAATTATTTTAGCGAACAAAATTTTCTGTCACCAAAGTTAAGATGTGTCACTAATCTTCAATTTCTTAATCATTACGAAATATATCACTTAGTCATCATATTATATGGTGTTTCAGTTTCAGTGACACTTTTATTATATTTTATATTTGATAGATATTAGTTAAAACTAAATATATACTTTTTAAGATCAAATATTATTTAAGTTTGATCACCGACAATCCATTAATTTATACCACACCATAATATATTTTTTTTATTTACAGATACAAGGGCAAATATATCACAGAGCAGGTTCACTGTTACCAGTGTCAGATAGCGACAACAAATTCCTGCAAATTTATTTTATGGGCAATTCACCACAAGAAATTGATCTGCGTTGTGCACATAACAATTTAGTAAAGAGGTCTATTGTAGAACAATTACAAACTTTATTTCATCAGCACAATCAATTGATTATATTGTTTAAACTGCCCTGGATCTGATGCCATCCGATAATCACAAAATTGTAATCAGAGCTGATAAAACACCTGCAGGTCAACATACAAGACGTTTTAATGCACCAACTATTGATGAAGTTGCTATCGTTGTAGTTGGAGAAAACTTGGAATCCCGTGATATTGTTTTACGTCGTCGGAATGATCAATTACAACGTATAAAGGAAACACACCGCTCATATGATGCACTGCTGCAATATCCCATTATATTTTGGCAAGGTGAAGATGGCTACGATTTCTCAATAAAAATGATAAATCCCATTGCAGGTAACTAAAATATTAGTTTAGCTATGGCGATAATATCTCAGTCATTATATTATGTATTTTAATTTATATTTGAATGTTATTAAAACAAAATCTATTTACAGGTTCTGAAACCAACAAAAAAGTCAGTTCAATGAACTATTATTCATACCGCCTAATGATTCGGGAAAATGAAGATAATCACATATTGAAATGTCGGCGATTATATCACAAATATGTTGTTGACATGTATGTTAAAATTGAAACGGAAAGATTAACATTCATCAGGTTGAATCAAACCAAACTCCGATCTGAAGAGTATATTCACCTTCGAGATGCGATTAATACTGATGGAAATGCACAGAATGTCGGTCGGATGACTATTCTTCCAGCAACATACATCGGAAGCCCTCGGCATATGCACGAATATGCTCAAGATGCCATGTCGTATGTTCGTCATTATGGTACAGCAGATTTGTTCATCACATTTACATGCAATCCGCAATGGATAGAAATCAATCAGGAGTTATTCTCTGGGCAATCACCCATTGATCGTCATGATATTACAGCCAGAGTCTTTAGACAAAAGTTGAAATCTTTAATGGATTTCATCGTAAAACATAATGTGTTTGGTGAGACACGCTGCTGGATGTATTCTGTGGAGTGGCAGAAACGAGGATTGCCACATGCACACATTTTGATTTGGTTGGTTGAAAATATAAGGCCAAATGAAGTTGATGCAGTGATATCAGCTGAAATCCCTAATGTACAAGTAGATCCTGGATTGCATGAGGTAGTTATCAAAAACATGATACATGGTCCCTGTGGAACTCTTAATCAAAATTCACCGTGTATGATGGATGGTAAATGTTCAAAACGATATCCACGGACATTAATATCGGAAACAATTACTGGTAATGACGGTTATCCATTGTATCGTCGCAGATCGACAGCAGACAATGGAAAATCAACAATTGTCAAATTAAATCAACAAGATATTGAAATAGATAATCGTTGGATTGTTCCATATTCACCCATTTTATCAAAGACATTCAAAGCACACATCAACGTTGAATCTTGCCATTCAGTGAAATCTATTAAATACATTTGCAAATATGTAGCCAAAGGGAGTGATATGGCTGTGATTGGAATTGGTGCAGAGAATTCCAATGATGAAGTTACCCAATACCAAATGGGCCGCTATGTCAGTAGTAATGAAGCAGTTTGGCGAATATTTTCTTTTCCTATTCATGAGAGACACCCTTCTGTTGTTCACTTAGCTGTGCATTTAGAAAATGGACAAAGAGTGTATTTTACAGCACAGAACGCAGTACAAAGAGCTGCTCAGCCACCATCTACTACATTAACCAGTTTTTTTGAGACATGCCAAAACGATGATTTCGCACAAACATTGCTATATTCTGAAATGCCAAAATATTATACCTGGAATCAATCCTCAAGGAGATTTATACGACGGAAACAAGGAAAACCAGTTCCAGGATATACAGATGTATATTCCACCGATGCGATTGGCCGGATTTATTCAGTACATCCAAGCAATGATGAATGTTTTTACTTACGACTGCTATTAGTCAATGTACGTGGCCCAACATCATTCCAACAGTTACGAACTGTTGATGGTGAATTGTGTGTATCCTACAGAGAAGCCTGTCAACGTTTGCAATTGCTTGAAAATGACGCTCATTGGGATCAAACTCTCAATGATGCTGTAATATCATCACACGCTCATCAAATACGAACATTGTTTTCTATAATCATATCTACATGCTTCCCATCAAACCCAATTGATTTGTGGATCAAGTACAAAGATTATATGTGTGATGATATTTTGTATCAAATACAGAATAGAATGGGAAATCCAAATATACAAATCAGTGAAGAAATTTACAATGAAGCATTGATTTCAATTGAGGACATGTGCTTGATAATGTCAAACAAACTATTAATTCAATTAGGCCTGACCGCGCCCAATCGTCCAATGCATGACGCTTTTAACCAAGAGTTGCATCGAGAAAGACTGTATGATCTCAACGATTTGAAAGAATTAATTCAAACAAATCTTCCACTGTTAAATGAACAACAGAAGTATGTATTTGAAACTCTTATGAAAGTAACAAATGATGAAACTGGAGGGATTTACTTCTTAGATGCACCTGGTGGTACAGGAAAAACTTTTTGATTTCATTAATATTAGCAACAATTCGCTCACAAAATAAAATTGCACTTGCACTCGCTTCGTCGGGAATCGCAGCAACTTTGCTTGAAGGTGGTCGAACAGCCCATTCAGCACTAAAATTGCCATTAAATATGCATAGCAATGAAACTCCAACCTGCAACGTTTCGAAGAACTCTGCAATGGCAAAGGTTTTGCAGCAATGTAAATTGATTGTTTGGGATGAATGCACGATGGCACATAAAAAATCTTTGGAGGCTTTGGACAGAACCTTAAAAGATCTACGGAGCAATAATAACCGATTTGGTGGTGCAATGATTTTATTAGCAGGAGATTTTCGTCAAACATTGCCGGTGATTCCACGATCAACGCCAGCTGATGAACTCAATGCATGTCTAAAGTCCTCCAGTTTGTGGAAACATGTCAAAGTACTTCATTTAAGCAAGAATATGCGTGTCGAGTTGCAAAATGACCAATCTGGAAACATATTCTCTAAACAACTCATTGACATTGGTAATGGCAAATTTCCTATAGACATGTTGACTGGCTGCATTAACTTTCCTCTAAGTTTTTGTCAGTTAACTCGATCAAAAGATGAACTTATTCAGAAGGTGTTTCCAGATGTTTCTCAAAATTACAGAAACCATGATTGGTTGAGCGAACGAGCTATACTGGCTGCAAAAAACATAGATGTAAATGAATTAAATTTCAAAATTCAAGAACAAATTACAGGCGAATTGATGATATATAAATCAGTTGATTCGGCTACTAATCAAGATGATGTAGTCAACTATCCACCGGAATTTTTAAACTCGCTGGATTTGCCAGGATTGCCACCTCACAATCTTCAATTAAAGGTTGGATCGGTGGTTATAATGTTGCGAAATATCAACCAACCGCGTCTTTGCAACGGTACACGGTTAGCGATAAAAAAATTACTAAACAATGTGATAGAAGCAACTATACTCAAAGGAAAGTATAAAGGAGAAGATGTTCTCATACCGCGCATCCCAATGATTCCGACTGATGTGCCATTTGAGTTTAAACGACTACAGTTTCCAGTGCGTCTTGCTTTTGCTATGACTATAAACAAGTCCCAGGGGCAATCATTAAGTGTTTGTGGTATTAATCTAGAAAACCCATGTTTCTCACATGGTCAATTGTATGTTGCCTGTTCCCGTGTTGGAAAACCATCAGATTTGTTTATCTATGCGCCAGGTAATCAAACAAGAAACATCGTATACCACAAAGTACTACAATGATAATAATAATAATTATGATTCACATGATTAACAATAAAGCGATTACTTACTTTTAAATCATGACAGAACCGTCACCCTGGTGATAGGGCGTTGTGAATAAAAAATAATTAAATAAAACTATAACAGTTAAAACTATAACTACTTACTTTTAAATTATATATGTTTTATTTAATTATTTTTTATTCACAACGCCCTATCACCAGGGTGACGGTTCTGTTCAGGAGAATTTTTTAAAATACGTAGGCACAAAAACTGCCACATTACAAATCTTTCGTCGTGAATTCGACGTAATATTAGCACTATCAATAAGATTAAATTAAAATTAACACACGGCATACGAAAATGCAAAAAAAGAAAGTAACACACGGGCAACGCCGTGTCGGGTCAGCTAGTTAAAAATATATATAATATGACATTTCAATATTATAATTTAAACAACTAATCTGGGAGAATCAAACAGTCATAAAATGTAATTTTGACCAACATAATATATCTACGGAGAGAGCGGTTTTAAATATATGATGTTAAATCAAATCATTATACTCAGTGCTTGATTGGAAATTATAAGATGGGGGACTATGAGATTTAAAATTAAGTAGCGTCCCTTAAAAAAATTTAACTTAAAATAACCCGTGGGGGCTTTGCCCCCACACCCCCAAATATCACCATATTTTACATTATATAATGAAAAATGAACATTTCTTTTTATTTCAAAATTAATATAATATCAATCAGAGTACAAAATTATTATTTTATAAATTTAAATACGTCCATAAATGTTGATATGAATGATCACTTTCACTTTGTTCGTCTCGTTTTTGACATCTGGTTTCTTCTGCACTTCTTTTACCAAGTTTAATCCAGCTCTTTACATACTCATCTGGTTTAAAAAATTGAAATTTTTTAGGCGGACCGACACAATTAATAAACACTAATGATTTTATAGTGTTTGAGTTAAGCTTTCTGTTAGGCTAAGATGTATTCATGGAACTAAATGATCTTTCACATTCGATGATGATATAGCAATAGTGAAATTGCAGTTATAAGTGGTTTAAGTAGGTATTTTTGAAGAATCTTTTAAGTCTTTAAATTCTCTAAATCCTCGAATTGTACATTTTTCATCTAAATGAAACTTTATAGCCAATCTTTTAACACTATCATCACCATATTGAATGTCAATACTATCTGGCCAGTTATTGGGGTCTAATACATCTAAATCTTTAAAAAGATCTAAATATTGATCTTTAAATTCATTTTTATTTTTTGATACATGTGTTGCTTGAGTTTGATAAGCCTTGAACGCATGTTGTTAGCAAGGCTAGTAAAAAACTGGCCTGGGTTAATTTTTGGTACGGATTTATTTATGGCTAATGGTACATTTTTAAACTTCAATAAAGTACCAGAATTTAACACTTCTTGTGTTCTTGGTCCAAAAGTGTTTGCCATTGAATCAAATATTCTAATTGTACGTAATACACACTTGTTTGCTCCTGAAAGTGACAAACTCCGTTCTTGTAACTGTAGAGATAAGTCAGCAAGTTCAGATAATCCATCATACATTATTCCTGAAAGAACATATTATATATTAATTTTTAATGCTATGGCCTATAAGATGTAGTACACTAATAAAAAATATTGCCTCAGAAAATTGTAACAAAGTAATAATTATTACATGAAAGAACTTTAAATATAAATAATTTTATATTATACTAGCTGACCCGACACGGCGTTGCCCGTGTGTTACTTTCTTTTTTTGCATTTTCGTATGCCGTGTGTTAATTTTTAATTTAATCTTATTGATAGTGCTAATATTACGTCGAATTCACGACGAAAGATTTGTAATGTGGCAGTTTTTGTGCCTACGTATTTTAAAAAATTCTCCTGAACAGAACCGTCACCCTGGTGATAGGGCGTTGTGAATAAAAAATAATTAAATAAAACATATATAATGATTTAAAAGTAAGTAGTTATAGTTTTAACTGTTATAGTTTTATTTAATTATTTTTTATTCACAACGCCCTATCACCAGGGTGACGGTTCTGTCATGATTTAAAAGTAAGTAATCGCTTTATTGTTAATCATGTGAATCATAATTATTATTATTATCATTGTAGTACTTTGTGGTATACGATGTTTCTTGTTTGATTACCTGGCGCATAGATAAAAATCTGATGGTTTTCCAACACGGGAACAGGCAACATACAATTGACCATGTGAGAAACATGGGTTTCTAGATTAATACCACAAACACTTAATGATTGCCCCTGGGACTTGTTTATAGTCATAGCAAAAGCAAGACGCACTGGAAACTGTAGTCGTTTAAACTCAAATGGCACATCAGTCGGAATCATTGGGATGCGCGGTATGAGAACATCTTCTCCTTTATACTTTCCTTTGAGTATAGTTGCTTCTATCACATTGTTTAGTAATTTTTTTATCGCTAACCGTGTACCGTTGCAAAGACGCGGTTGGTTGATATTTCGCAACATTATAACCACCGATCCAACCTTTAATTGAAGATTGTGAGGTGGCAATCCTGGCAAATCCAGCGAGTTTAAAAATTCCGGTGGATAGTTGACTACATCATCTTGATTAGTAGCCGAATCAACTGATTTATATATCATCAATTCGCCTGTAATTTGTTCTTGAATTTTGAAATTTAATTCATTTACATCTATGTTTTTTGCAGCCAGTATAGCTCGTTCGCTCAACCAATCATGGTTTCTGTAATTTTGAGAAACATCTGGAAACACCTTCTGAATAAGTTCATCTTTTGTTCGAGTTAACTGACAAAACTTAGAGGAAAGTTAATGCAGCCAGTCAACATGTCTATAGGAAATTTGCCATTACCAATGTCAATGAGTTGTTTAGAGAATATGTTTCCAGATTGGTCATTTTGCAACTCGACACGCATATTCTTGCTTAAATGAAGTACTTTGACATGTTTCCACAAACTGGAGGACTTTAGACATGCATTGAGTTCATCAGCTGGCGTTGATCGTGGAATCACCGGCAATGTTTGACGAAAATCTCCTGCTAATAAAATCATTGCACCACCAAATCGGTTATTATTGCTCCGTAGATCTTTTAAGGTTCTGTCCAAAGCCTCCAAAGATTTTTTATGTGCCATCGTGCATTCATCCCAAACAATCAATTTACATTGCTGCAAAACCTTTGCCATTGGCAGAGTTCTTCGAAACGTTGCAGGTTGGAGTTTCATTGCTATGCATATTTAATGGCAATTTTAGTGCTGAATGGGCTGTTCGACCACCTTCAAGCAAAGTTGCTGCGATTCCCGACGAAGCGAGTGCAAGTGCAATTTTATTTTGTGAGCGAATTGTTGCTAATATTAATGAAATCAAAAAAGTTTTTCCTGTACCACCAGGTGCATCTAAGAAGTAAATCCCTCCAGTTTCATCATTTGTTACTTTCATAAGAGTTTCAAATACATACTTCTGTTGTTCATTTAACAGTGGAAGATTTGTTTGAATTAATTCTTTCAAATCGTTGAGATCATACAGTCTTTCTCGATGCAACTCTTGGTTAAAAGCGTCATGCATTGGACGATTGGGCGCGGTCAGGCCTAATTGAATTAATAGTTTGTTTGACATTATCAAGCACATGTCCTCAATTGAAATCAATGCTTCATTGTAAATTTCTTCACTGATTTGTATATTTGGATTTCCCATTCTATTCTGTATTTGATACAAAATATCATCACACATATAATCTTTGTACTTGATCCACAAATCAATTGGGCTTGATGGGAAGCATGTAGATATGATTATAGAAAACAATGTTCGTATTTGATGAGCGTGTGATGATATTACAGCATCATTGAGAGTTTGATCCCAATGAGCGTCATTTTCAAGCAATTGCAAACGTTGACAGGCTTCTCTGTAGGATACACACAATTCACCATCAACAGTTCGTAACTGTTGGAATGATGTTGGGCCACGTACATTGACTAATAGCAGTCGTAAGTAAAAACATTCATCATTGCTTGGATGTACTGAATAAATCCGGCCAATCGCATCGGTGGAATATACATCTGTATATCCTGGAACTGGTTTTCCTTGTTTCCGTCGTATAAATCTCCTTGAGGATTGATTCCAGGTATAATATTTTGGCATTTCAGAATATAGCAATGTTTGTGCGAAATCATCGTTTTGGCATGTCTCAAAAAAACTGGTTAATGTAGTAGATGGTGGCTGAGCAGCTCTTTGTACTGCGTTCTGTGCTGTAAAATACACTCTTTGTCCATTTTCTAAATGCACAGCTAAGTGAACAACAGAAGGGTGTCTCTCATGAATAGGAAAAGAAAATATTCGCCAAACTGCTTCATTACTACTGACATAGCGGCCCATTTGGTATTGGGTAACTTCATCATTGGAATTCTCTGCACCAATTCCAATCACAGCCATATCACTCCCTTTGGCTACATATTGCAAATGTATTTAATAGATTTCACTGAATGGCAAGATTCAACGTTGATGTGTGCTTTGAATGTCTTTGATAAAATGGGTGAATATGGAACAATCCAACGATTATCTATTTCAATATCTTGTTGATTTAATTTGACAATTGTTGATTTTCCATTGTCTGCTGTCGATCTGCGACGATACAATGGATAACCGTCATTACCAGTAATTGTTTCCGATATTAATGTCCGTGGATATCGTTTTGAACATTTACCATCCATCATACACGGTGAATTTTGATTAAGAGTTCCACAGGGACCATGTATCATGTTTTTGATAACTACTCATGCAATCCAGGATCTACTTGTACATTAGGGATTTCAGCTGATATCACTGCATCAACTTCATTTGGCCTTATATTTTCAACCAACCAAATCAAAATGTGTGCATGTGGCAATCCTCGTTTCTGCCACTCCACAGAATACATCCAGCAGCGTGTCTCACCAAACACATTATGTTTTACGATGAAATCATTAAAGATTTCAACTTTTGTCTAAAGACTCTGGCTGTAATATCATGACGATCAATGGGTGATTGCCCAGAGAATAACTCCTGATTGATTTCTATCCATTGCGGATTGCATGTAAATGTGATGAACAAATCTGCTGTACCATAATGACGAACATACGACATGGCATCTTGAGCATATTCGTGCATATGCCGAGGGCTTCCGATGTATGTTGCTGGAAGAATAGTCATCCGACCGACATTCTGTGCATTTCCATCAGTATTAATCGCATCTCGAAGGTGAATATACTCTTCAGATCGGAGTTTGGTTTGATTCAACCTGATGAATGTTAATCTTTCCGTTTCAATTTTAACATACATGTCAACAACATATTTGTGATATAATCGCCGACATTTCAATATGTGATTATCTTCATTTTCCCGAATCATTAGGCGGTATGAATAATAGTTCATTGAACTGACTTTTTTGTTGGTTTCAGAACCTGTAAATAGATTTTGTTTTAATAACATTCAAATATAAAATTAAAATACATAATATAATGACTGAGAGATATTATCGCCATAGCTAAACTAATATTTTAGTTACCTGCAATGGGATTTATCATTTTTATTGAGAAATCGTAGCCATCTTCACCTTGCCAAAATATAATGGGATATTGCAGTGCATCATATGAGCGGTGTGTTTCCTTTATACGTTGTAATTGATCATTCCGACGACGTCGTAAAACTATCACGGGATTCCAAGTTTTCTCCAACTACAACGATAGCAACTTCATCAATAGTTGGTGCATTAAAACGTCTTGTATGTTGACCTGCAGGTGTTTTATCAGCTCTGATTACAATTTTGTGATTATCGGATGGCATCAGATCCAGGGCAGTTTTAAACAATATAATCAATTGATTGTGCTGATGAAATAAAGTTTGTAATTGTTCTACAATAGACCTCTTTACTAAATTGTTATGTGCACAACGCAGATCAATTTCTTGTGGTGAATTGCCATAAAATAAATTTGCAGGAATTTGTTGTCGCTATCTGACACTGGTAACAGTGAACCTGCTCTGTGATATATTTGCCCTTGTATCTGTAAATAAAAAAAATATATTATGGTGTGGTATAAATTAATGGATTGTCGGTGATCAAACTTAAATAATATTTGATCTTAAAAAGTATATATTTAGTTTTAACTAATATCTATCAAATATAAAATATAATAAAAGTGTCACTGAAACTGAAACAAAAACACCATAATATGATGACTAAGTGATATATTTCGTAATGATTAAGAAATTGAAGATTAGTGACACATCTTAACTTTGGTGACAGAAAAATTTGTTCGCTAAAATAATTATGAGTAACTGCTATAATACATACCTTGAAAGTTGGCATAAAATTTTCCCGAACTACATTTGTTGCCCCAAATGAAGTCATTTGAAAGCAATTGTTATATTGTTGGATATTTGTCAAAAAGTGTATAGAATCTGTTCCTATTCCTGAAACCAATGAGTACAATGGTTCTGGTGGTGGATCCAATGGTATCAATTTCACTTTACCATTTGCGCAACACAATCCATTGGCTTCGTTTTTGTATTTTAATGCCTTACAGTGTGAGCAAACCGAGTTCATAGAACCAATAACAACACATTGGTAGTTACTGTAGTCAATTGACACATCGTAACTAAAAGCAGCTCGATTCAAACTTGCTCGCGCTTCACGCGTTTGTGAATTAGATCGGTAATTAGCTTGGTTTGTAGCATTTCTGGTTCTTCTACCTAAATTGCTTCGTCTTATAGGAGGCATATCAAATATAAATTATTTTTTCACTAATCACGAACTAAACAAACACTAACTAACTAAACACTCTGCACAAAACACGATTGTTGGTTGCCATGGATACGATCAGTATTATATTATAAATATTATAGGAAGGGCTATTTTAAAAAGAAAAGGGCTATTTTTAGGGTTTTTCCAGCAATAATTCTAATTTTTCTAGCCGTAAAAACCATCCTTGGACTTCAACGAACATTTGCGAACATTTGCGTTGTTTGTATGTCTATTTGCATGCATTTTTAAAAACATTTTAAATTAATGATTTATTTTATTTAAATGGTTGCCATTGACTACCAAAAATAATTTAGTTGACTATTTGCTGGATAGATGGCGCCTCTGTAATTTCATCACCACCTCGTCATATTTCTCTAACCCGATAACTTTCTCAAATTTTTCGTCCGTAAGAACCTTCTCCTGACAATTACGACCCAAACAAAAAAAGAATGAGCGAAATCGGTCCAGGCGTTGTTGAGTTATGCGCTTACCAAATTTTGCGATTCATTTTTATATATAAGATATAATCATCCAAATAAAATTTTATTCGGATGATGTTCAACTCTAATATCAGTATAGGAGTTATTAATATGAAACAATTTACAAGTATAATTTATTTTGAGTATTACTTTTTTATTATTAAAACTAACATAAAATAAAAAAAAAATATTCGTCACATACAATTTAAAATAAAATAAAATAGGTATATAAATAAATAATTTAAATATCTCGTCGTCGGAATCTGAAGTAGTATCGCTGTAATTGTTAATAATGCCTCCTGTTTCAGGTTCCGCGTCAAAAACTTCATCAGACAGAAATCGATTTTCCAAACTGTCCTCTTCTTTTATAACTGATCAACAAAATTTGTCCACATTTCACTTGTTACGTTGTCCACGGCTTTTTTTAATAAATCATGCACATCGTTCAATTTAAATGTGGTATTGTTCATACGTACATAGTTTTTTATCCAAGACCACGCTAGTTCTATAGGATTTAGTTCACAGTGGTAAGGAGGCAACCGTAAGACTACTTTGTCATGTTCTTTTGCTTCTTCATCAATCACATACTTCTCGTGCGACGATTTATATTTTTGGGCCACTTCTAAAAGTTGAGATTTAACCATTGTCTGAGTAATTACCTCACCTTCCCTTTCTAGCCAATTTAAAATTTTTTGTTTTGTCCAAGACATAGTTGGAAAAGGATTTTTTTTTACTGAATGGTATGAGGCATTGTCCATAACAATTACGGCGTTTTCTTTTAGTGATGGTAGGATTTTTATGAACCAATCGTAAAACGTGTCCCCGTTCATCTCGTCATGGTAGTCCAACGTGTTTTTCTTCGATTCAAAAGATAGTAGGCCTCCAGGAACGAAACCGTCAGACGACCCGATGTGTAATACAATTAATCGCTTGCCCTTCCCAGATGGTTCTTTTTGTCCAGTTGTTAATCCTCGAAGGAATGCGTCCCGGGGCGAAGCGATTGTTGTGTCTACCCATGTTTTTGTGGGTGTCGGCACCGATGCGGTCGGCACTTTTTGAGTGCCATTTGCGGTCAATTTATTTCTATCTACCTAACTATAAAATTTGGGTGCTATATATAGTATTTATATACTATATACTTAATTTATATTAATAGGTATAGGTATAATATATACTTTTTTACTATAATTAATATAATTATATACTTGTCAAATATTTTATTTAAACTTCCCTTCACACTTTTCCAGGTTTAGGACTGGCAGTATTTTTTACTTAAAAATTCACATACTAATATATTTGTCAATCACAATATTCACCGTACTTACATAAAAAAATTTAAAAAATGTATTCATATAAAAAATGCACATAATATATTTGTCACAATTCACAGACTCACAGTACATAATAAACATAACCTTATTCTAATTTTTGTATAATAGCTATTTTTTTTAAGCATTTTTCTAAATCATTGTCTAATAATAATAATAATTGTCTCATATTCTACTAATGTTTTTTTAATTCTTTCATCTAACTGTACGTACATTTTTTTTTCCTTTTACCTTCCATATTCAAATAGCTTCTTTCATATAAAAGTCCGCATTTTCAGTCTCTTTTTTAAGACAGCTATATAAGTTCATAAACGTTGGTCGCGGTGTATTTAATATTTTATTTAGTTTACTATTCCAACCCTCAACAATATTATTGGTCTGTGTCTTATTTTATGACAGTTCCACATTTCCCTTGAAATAATTGGATTTTCCAACCACTGTTCAATAAAATAGTCATAAAATAATGTAAGGTTATCATTATCGGGTGTATTACTCATTGTAATATCCAACTTTCATGTCACAAATTGGAATATGAGCTAAAACAGAACACATTCTAACGTGTAATCGAATATCTGCATTATCTTTATAAGTACTTGCTAATCCAATATTTTGAATTTTTCTCCAAAGTGCTTGATTAAAATGAAAGTTGCAACCGTGTATTTTAGCCCTAGTGCATTTTTTATAATAATTATAATAAGGTTTTAAAAAAAAAAATTGGGTATATTTTTTATGTAAGTACAGTGAATTGTGATTGACAAATATATAATTATATTAATTATAGTAAAAAAGTATTATATTGTACCTACCGATTAACATAAATTAAGTATTTGTATATAAAATATTATATATAGCACCCAAATTTTATAGTCAGGTAGATAGAAATAAATTGACCGCAAATGGCACGCAAAAGGTGCCGACCGCAAATGTGCCGACCGCCAATGTCTCGGAACCGTTTTTGTGTTCGTTTCGCCAGCATTGACCCAGGTTTCGTCAAGGTAGTAAATTGGTCTACCACTTAGTCTAAAATGCTTTATTTTGTTCAAATATGTCTGACGCCAACACACGATATCGTTTCGTTCGATAAGTGCACTATTCCGATTTTTTTTTTATATATTGAAAATTAAGGTGTTTTAAAATTCTGTGTAGAGATGTCTTCGAAAAATTTGGCAAATTGATGTCTTCATTTACGGCAGCTAATATTTTATTTAAAGTAGGTATTTCGCGATTAAACCAAAAACTGTGAACCTTTTGCCTAATGGCGTTTTGGTCAAAATCGTCCGTTTTGTGAATTATTGTTTTTCTAATTTTTCTTTTATTCGGCGATGAAACTGTCCCTTTAGTTTTATATTCTGCCCAACGTACGTTCCACCGTTTTTAATCCAAGACCACTCATTTTTGAAGTTCTTTGGACTATCTCCTTATACTTCAGTTTTTATTTTCCTCTACGGATTGTTGTTCAAACATTAAATTTTGTAAAAATTGATAATGATTTCTTTTTGACGTGAACCAACAAACTAAAAAAAAAATACGAAAAATTAGTAATACAATAAATATTTAGGATATAACAATTTATTTAAATATGTTTGTTTTTATAGACCGTTTGAATACTATCAATAGATAGATTATGTATTTTATGTAGAAACAAAATAAATATCATTGTAAAAAGAAATTACGATGAGTGATTTTGTTACATCATAAAAAATTAAAACAATTGTTTATAAAATATTATTAATATAAACACTTACCTTTCCAGGACGATTCCGTTTTACAGGTGAAATATCAGCCATTATAAATAGTTGAACAGGTAACACGATTTCAAAAAAAAAAAAATGCAATTTGAAAATTGTACACGTTGAACCGCATGGAATAACAAACATGTAATGATAATAAATAATATTACACCAGTAACCACTCTGTATATTGTAACAGCGTCGTTCGATAATCATACGACGGCGAACGACACATGCCGACCGAAGGCCATCCTGTCACGAATGTGGTGGGGATGCGCGGAAATGAACACGTTTTGGTCGCCGCCCAGTCGCACTCTCTCGTGGAACGGAGTATAGGTATGGTGTAGCAAAAATAATTGTTACTTAATAATATAATAATATAATTTATGTATTCAAATATCAAGTTAGTTAGACTTCTTGTGATGGAAATTTAAAATATGTTGGTATTCTCAAATTAGTTCAATAATCTGTGTTGGTATTCAATGTAGCATGTTCCGTTTCGTTTCATTTTGTTATGTGTTACATATGTGCACATACCTAACGGTGCGTTCCACAATTATTGCAGCCTTCGTCGGCTGACGCTTATCAGGCGTTAGTGTGCGACCGGCCAGCTGTGGAATCATTATCAATGTTTTTTTATTATTCGGTTATGTTCAAAACTTTAAGTTTTTCATCTAGTCATGCTTTCAGTGTCACAAAGTTTCTAATTTTTTTATTGTTTAGTGTGGTGACACTAAAAGACGACCGTTCTTTTGAGTTTTTTCGTTCTCCCGTCCATTATATGTAATTCGTTCACTTCACTTTTGTCCGCTGTCCACTGTCCAGCAAGCCGTGCCATATTGTTTTCTTGTTCCTGCTGCAGCTGTCAAACCACGTTTTTCTTGTGTTTTGTGATTACTTCTGTCTGGTAAATATCGTTCGCGCATTTATTGCCAATCATTTAATTGTTTTTCCCCAAGTTTTGGGCAGTCATTGATTACCAGCAGAAGACTGTGTTTCTCGTGGTTTGTTGAATTGTGTGTCCGCTGTAGCAGTGTGTATTGTGATTGTTCTTCGTGTTGAGGTTAGCGGCGTTCTTGAGTGTGTGCGGGATCAATCCTGTACTTTTTATTGTATTTAAATTAATTATTATACGGATCCTGGCACCTCAAGACGTCATAACCCCGATGGTATGTGGTGCACCATATTATATTATAAACTTGTCATTTGACCGACGGGTCATTTATTATTATTATTTAGTATACTATTTTTGTAAGAATTTATATTATTAAAATTGACTGATATTTGTAATCTGTGATATATATTGTAAACTATAATTTTATACATCTGTTGGACCAAGTGGTCAATTTATTATTATTATACAAAATTTAAGTAATTCCAATTACAACCATTGCCTTTTTATTATTATTCATGGGACGGTAGTGCAATAAGTTGCCTATCCTCCCGGCCGCTAAGGCCCATTAATCTATTATTGTTAAAGCCGAAGGCGAGCCAACAATCTGTTTAAAAAACTAATACTAATTCAGGATGAACTTTATTTGAATTATTCTAGGATTATGTAAGGATATGTAAGGATATGTAAGGATAAACAATTGTAGATTAATGTAGGTTGAAGTAGGTAGTCTTTTTTAAATTAATAAAATATAACCACAAATTTTATATTATAAATGTTATTTTATTGATAAACACAATTGGTTAGTGGTTACTAACTGCTTAAATCAGATAAAATTTGATCTAAAGCATGAAATTATTTATCAAAGTTTGTAGTTAATGAATAAAAATACTTTGTATAAAGAGCCATACTACACATGATTCACATGGATATTCCAAGTTAAACAAATGAAATAATTTAAAGCAAACATCTACAGCAGATAGTATAGTAATAATTTATATTTAATACAATCGGAAAAAACAATTATTTCTTTAGGATTAGTAGGGGTACCTACAATAATAATAAATGGCTAAATTGGATTTTTTCATTCTGGCGCATAACAATGTGTCTTCAATTTCAGCTACTGAAGTTTTAAATGTCATGAAGCTGTTTTGAGAATCTTTTATTGAGTATTTTATTTGACACTTCTTCCCATTATGATCTTTAGTAATTTTCTTTGCAGTAGGTACTAGTATAACTTGTAATAAATACAATAAAACTGTGTTTTTACCATCTGAAAAATAAAAATTATAAATATTTTTATCAGACATGTACATTAGTAATCTATTAATTAAATGAATAACAAGTATAAATATATATCTGTGACTAAGTAAAATATTATAATCAAGACTTTTGACAAATAAGCTTTTAAGTTTTAAAATAATAAACATAAAGGTGTGTTTATTTGACAAAATATCATGTACCTATATCATTGAATAGATACTGACTGATTCTATAATTTATATTTTGTCATTTTGTCAAATAATTTCCATATATCCAATATTATCTCATATTAATCTATTAATAATATTTTATATTTATCTATTTTTACCCAAACAATGACATTTAACCACTAGCAGCAGTTATTTAATCATAGCTAAATATTTAGCCATGCTTAAAATAAGGGTCTAGGACATTTGGACTTGACCGTTTGGGCGTAACCGTTTGGACATTTTTGGCCTTTTTGGCTTGAGACTTTTGGACGTAGGACTGTTTTGGCGTGAAACTTTTGGACGTAGGATCATTTTGGCGTAAAAAAAGTTACATTTTTAAAAATATTTATTAAAATTATCAAAAAAAATATTCTTTTGTCTAAAATTATGTTTAAAATCTAAAAACAAAAAATACATTACACTACATTTTAACCGAACGTAGAAATATATTATTATTTACTTTAAAGATATATTTAAAGAAATACCTTTTAAATATGATAAGATATCTCTGTTATTATAATCTTAAACTATTTTTAACAGCCTATTATCCGTATCACAATATTTTTTAAATTTTTTTAGTGGACTTCTCCCTGCTTCAAGCTGGTTGTAATATACATCCCGACCGGCTTGAATTTTTTTCAAATTTATTATAAATGACCATAACGTAGGGTGATCACATCCCATTTCAATATTCAGCCTACGATTCGCTGCCTCTGCATGATTATTTGTTTTGTTCTGATAATTTAAAACACGTTCATATAAATTCCACGTTTGAGGTGCAAATCGAGGTTTTCTTCGATTTCGGTTATTACGATTCATTCTACCAATGTAATTATCTTCGAACCATTCCAACATTGAATGTAGTTCCTCAGGTAAATAATTTGAAAGTACATCTATGGCATTATCAAGATCATTTATACAAACGAATGCTAGTGAAATAATCATTATACCTAGTTACTATACTAAATTCTGGATCGTTGGCATATTTTGAAAGCAAATGAAGTTCACCCATTTTTTTTTCTAAAATTTTTAGTTAAGTGAAAAAAACAACCAAATATTTGAGCATTTTTAAAATATTTTTGTACCGAATTAATTACTGTTAATTCAAAATCTAACGATATTGTAACAGGATCTAAACCAGGTTTCAATTTAAGTAACATATCAAACTATTTTTCATATGTTTTAGATTGTTTATTTGGTAATAACACAAAAATAATGGGATGTACACCGCCAAATTGTTCAGCAAGGATCACATAAACTTGTGTAAAAAGGAGAGGTGCCGTCCTAAATGTTCCATCACCAAACCATGTTTTTGAGCGAAATAAAACATCTAAGCTTTTTTGCCTTCCAAAAATTAAAATTCTGTCATTCCCTGGACCACTATCAGCCAATAAAAATTGTTCTTCTATATCTTTAGATGGTGAAAATATTTTATAAGATTCGGGAATCTGCAATGAAATCAGATCTATAAGAGCGTTTGGAATAGCTTGTAGGTATTATTTTTCGTTGTCTTCGGACAGTTTTCTTTAATGTCTGGCTTGATTGAATTATTCCCTAATAATGAAATTATTGTTAATTTTAAAATATGTTTGAAATATTTGAAATAATTTGAAATTTCAGTATAAAATGTGTTCGAATAATGGGGGTAAAATGGGTTTATAAACGGAAAATAATATTTAGTAATAATAACTAGAATATGATAGTTATAACCAACAATTTTGGTTGTGTCCGTGACAACAATTTATTTTGTACTAAGTTGTTGGGTTATTAGAACAATATTTTTGTTGAAAGTCATAATTACTTATGCACAAATAACAATATAATTTTGTATGATTAACAGTATTTAATAACCATAGCATTTTTATAGAATTTTTAATTTATATACGACTTAGTATCTATATATATTATATAACTACTTATTGTATCATTAGTTCGTCTATACATATATATATAATATATATATATATATATATATTATATATATACATGATCAATTAATGAATGACCAAACCTAATAATTTTTAATCATTGAAAAAAAAATTTATTTGTAATAATTACAATTTTACATACCTTGGCTGCTTGAGATAAGTCTATCACACATTCATTAATTACAGTTGAAGTAGGTTCCATCGTTTCCGCTGCTCGCTTTTTTATTCGACAAACCGCGGCATTTGCTTAAATTTTAGCAGCTTCAGCATCATTTGTGTTCATTTATTCTTTTTATAATGTCAAAATCGTTAATTGATGTATGCACTCGAGCTTAACATTCAGTTTTATAGCGACAACGCCAAAATCGGAGAAGACCATTAGAACTCATCGCGTCAAACAAATACATAAAACCATTTTCAACTAAAATATTTCGTTCACGAACCGATTTTATTTGTGAACAAGACATTGTTGCACTTCGTTGTCAAACACTACAATGAAAAATAAGAAACAAATAATGTACCCTATCTTAACTTATTATCGATGATAATAAATTACGGTCGTTATTACAGAACAACGTGATAAACGAAAATCAATTACGATTACGATATTAAGAAATTCCTAGTCTAAAAAAAAGTATTTTTAACAATTATAATATAATAATTCTACGTCCAAATTTCTCACGCCAAAACGGTCAAGTCCAAACAGTCACGCCAAAACGGTCACGTCCAAATGTCCCATTCCCTTAAAATAAAGTAGAACCCAGTGGCCAGTGGTTACAGTTAAATTGAATTTTTGACCCCCTGATATTACAATGATTTAATTATAATAATTACTTTGGTTTATAATGGAAACATCATCTCTTAAAGTTTCAAATAACCTACGATTGGTAGTGTGGTAACACTGGAAGATTTTAGATGTTGTTATGTACGTTGATAATACACTTAGTATTAATATTATAAAATATATACACAGTTGCTCGTTGACCATGTGTTATAAGTGTTTTCTAAGCTTTAAGGCATAATTTAATAAAGAATTAATTAAATATAAATTAGTGTTTTTATTTAATTTATTAAGTGTTAAAACACAACAGGTAGAGTTATAAGCGTTTTTAGTTCAAATTTTTACGAAATCTGTCGAAAACGCGAAAATTTGCAAGTAATTTTGAAGTTGAAAAATCATAAATTTTTTTTCTTTTATAACTAAGTTTTGAAAATTTGGTACAAGGTTCTCTATAAATTTTTCTTCAAATATCTGTAAAAAAACTCTACCGGATTCAGACAAAAAATTTTTATGAGTGTTTGAAATTTAAATTTTTACAAAACCGCGTTAAATAACAGTTAAGCCTCAAACGATTTTTGATATTTGTTATTATTCAAAAAGTATAAGTCGTAGATACTTGAAAATTTTACCAGTTATTAAGATTCGCGTTTTCTTTACGTGATTTAAATTTAATACAAAGTTCCTCATAAGTTATTCTTATAGTGATTAAAAAATTATAAGAATACATAGGCACAATTTTTTTTATTAGCATTTGAAGTTCAAATATTGACAAAAATTCGTCAAAACTATGAATACTTGCAAATTATTTTGTAGGTATATTTCATAAAATTTTTTGTATAAGTAGCTAAGAGTTGAAAATTTAATACAAGGTTTTTCATAAGTTTAGCTTACAATTATTATAAAAGAACTTAAATTTTGTTGTATTCAGGCCATTAAAACATAAACCACCTTTTTCACCAACCACTAGAAATTATATCCTAGGCTGACAAATCATCTTCGTTCAGAATCGTTTTTCGTATACAATGATAACTATCATTGGATTCAAATTTAACACTCCTATAATATATAATAATGATCCATACGGCACCTAATGTACAGCAGAGCGGTACTCACTTGCCCGCTTTTTTAAGTATTTACTTTTTACCTTTAATGTATTATAATATATTCAATAAATTGTTAGTATTCGAGTTGTATCATAGTTAAATGTACAATGTAAAATATGAAGTATTATGAATAAATAAATTTAAATAAACTCTGATTATTTATTTTTAGTCACTGTATATTATAATTATATACTTGGCACAAAATTACAAAATAAAATGTCCTATACAATTTAAATTATGTATGGAAAATAACATCTATTATACAGGCTAAAGTCATCTAAATACTTAACACTGGAAGATAGGCTTTGCTGTATAACTGATATTATATAAGTTATTAAAATATGTTATGATTCTAGGTGAATACATAATGAATGTTGATAATCTTAAGACCGCACAATTAAAATTGTAGTTTGTATTTGGAGGATTGAATACAAACATACATAGTATAAGGTATTAAGGTCAGAAGTGTGGATAATAATATATAGTTCGATATTATTTAAATAAAAATAAAATCTAGGTTTTTGCTTATGTTAAAAAATAACAATTATTATAAGGTTAGCACCCTCACACTTTTTATCCAGGCTTGGGACTGACAACTCATACATAATATTATGTAAGTGAATAGTTGGCGCCTGGCGGTTTATACGTTCCTTTTTGAATCCAATAACAGTCAGATTGTATACTTACAGGTTAAGTTTACAATTTATTTTTAGCTGTGTTATGTTTTGTTTTTTTCCAATTGGAAAATATTTTTACATTCTTTTTAGAATGATAACATATACATCTTTGCAGTTGTTTGGCCATCTTTTTTCTGCAACTATTATGTCATTGGCGCAAACCCAATTGGAAGTTCCTTGTCTCAGGTATGCAATGTAATGGCCAGAACTCGTGTTTTCTCCCATATGTAATATTGCAGCTTGAGTTTTGTATTGTGCTCCAGCAATTTCCAAAATAGAGGTGGGTACGCCACTAAGTTTTAGATCTGTTAACTTGTTGGGAACAAATTGACCATTTACAAATGTTGGAATAAATAGTTTTAGTTGAATTACTATATACTCATTTGCCACTATTATCTGATGTTTATCTTCAGAACTTCTGATGTTATTACAATTATTGCATTTGTAGTCATCTAATGTATTCCAAACATTTTGATTTGTTGAAAATAATGTTTGCAAAGTTTGTGATCTGTGATGTGGAATCTCAAAACGTAGAATCAAACTTGTAGGTGCATTGTTGGCCGTTGTATGTTTACAAGTATTGCAACGAATGGCATACAATTCTTGAAATCCAAATAAAGATTCAAATGTAGGTCTACTACAGTCCATAAGTGCTTCTAAAAATTCTATACAATCTTGTTGCTGTTGCAGAGTATATAATATTGTCTCGTTGTCAAAATATTCTCTGATTGTTCGAGTATCACATGATCCACTATTACTTGTACATTCGTGTAGGCTATGTTGAAGTGTTGGTCCTAGTTGATTATTGTGAATTTCATTTACAAGAGATTGACAATTAAAAAGAACCTGTATGACAGAATAAGCATAACATGATACACCATCAGTATTAGTAAAGCCACAAAATGTACTACTTGATGTTATGTCAACTTTATTCTTAATACTTGATATTTTTATTGTTTTTGGATTTTTTGACACAGTTACATTATCACTTATTGTTTCTAATAATGAATCTGACCTTATGTTGCAATTTTCTGGAACTTTGAGAGTATTACTATTGACCTGAATAAATTGAATATCATTAATTATGATATTATAATCAACTATTTTGGTTGATTTAGTTTTAGTTTCTGGAACCAAAATAGTGTCACTATCAACCTGTATGAACTCAATATCGTCCAAGTTATTATTATTATTCAGGACCTTAGTTGATTTAATCGATTTTTTGGATTTTTCCACAGGAAATCCATCGATTACAGGAACGTTTGGTTTAATAAAATTGTTTTTGACTTCTTGTACAATTTGGTCATCAACAGTCTCAGAATATTTTTCTATTTCCTTGAAAGTATCTATGTCCATAACCAAAATAGGTCTGTGATCACTTATTAGGGACTCGTACACCAAAGCCGCAATGTCAACATTTGTAATGACATTGTCAATGGTTGTTCCGTGATCTGTAGTAATACCGTCAACCAATATTTTGTAATTGAAATGTTTTAATATTTGAACTAGTTGTTTTGGCGGTTTGTTGAAGTTTATATTGAAATCACCAATAAAGATAACATTGTTTTTGGTGGAAGCTACCGTTTCAATGAAATCACAAAGCTTCTGTACAGGAAAATTTGGCGATGAATATATCCCAATATAGGTAATATTTTCAATGATAACTTCAATGGCTTCTAAGTGTGTGTTTTTCTTTTGATCTTGAAGTTGTGCTGCAGGTTATTTCTTTATGATTAATGGATTCTCCAACAAAACAAATAGAACCACTTTTACCATTTGCATGTATACTGTCTATTCTACAGCATTCAGTATGGTTCTTAATGGTATATGTGTCAGTTGATTTTGAACCAGTTTCTTGGAAGAACATTATTTTAGATTGTAAAAGAACGATATCCCCATTAATATGAGCTTCATATTTTTTTAAAGACCTTATATTGTGTGACATGCAGGAGAGTGGCATGTTGTGTGTCACAATTCTAGAAAAGCGCGGAATAAGAGCACAACTTGGTGTCCTGAGTCTGCACATTTCATGTTCAACTTTTGCAGAAGGTTTTGGTGGCTTTGCAGGAAAGTAGTCTATACGCAAACCTTGAGCCGAAGTTGCTCGACTACATCCTACATATAACATATTGCACTTCAAGAGTTTTTGAGGTATATGAAATGCTACAGATTGATATGTGGCACCTTGACTTTTGTGTACCGTCAATGCCAAAGCTTCTACTAAGGGCAATTGCAATCTAGTTACTTTATGGTGCTCTGCATTACCGAGTTGAAATTCTAATTTTATGATTTCAATTGGTGTCCACTTGCACATATCATCTGTGTGTTCGCCTTCGGGTTTAAGTTTGTCTCTTATCTTCTGTCTGGTTAGTGACCCCACCTCTGGCTCATCAAACTTGATCCAAACCCTTTTTGCAACTTCTTTACCTCCTGCAGTCTGTCCTTTGTTTATTTGCATGAGTTCTCCGATTGCACCGTTCACTATGCCGTCTTCGGTTGAAATGTTAGCTATCACCATGTATTTAGCTGTTTCTTTTAAAACTAATCTTAAAGCTAAACCCATAGTCTTTTGTAGTGGCAGTTTCTTGGCAGATTCAATATCCGATCGTTTCGCAGACGTATCAATGGCTTCGGATATGAAACTAACTTGATTCATAGAGTTAAGCACTCTCTTGTTCATTTCATCGACTTCGTTATTAGTAGCCCAAAGATGCATTACTTGTGGTTGAAAAGTAATGTCTAGGTGGGTTATAAGATTTTGGAAATATTTTACATCAGCTTCCTCCAACTGTCCTCTGGCCAACTTTGTTAACATTATTGCAAATTGTTTGTCATCTTTTTGGCGCATTATTTCAGTCAACTCATAAAACTTGAATATTTCCCAAATAGATTTAGTCAATAACATTTCTACAGCACTTGGAAATTTAGACAATATTTCTTCAAAACTATCGTACAATGGTGTTGCTAATACCGGTGCTAATTGAAAGAAATCGCCAAACACTATTACATTTATGTCACCAAATGGTTTATTTATTCTTAATATAGACCTCAATCGTTGATCAATGTATCCAGTGTTTTTATGCCAACCATGGAAATTTCATCAATTATCAAAAGTTTTACATTGGCAAACTGACAACGTAGTGTATTTGAAATATCTGAACTTAACTTTGGTAATAATCCGGCAAATTGATTCAATGGTAGTTTGAACGCGGAATGAAGTGTTAATCCTTTTATTCCATATGCAGCTTTACCTGTTGGTGCTGTCAGCAATACGGGAAGAAGTGACAGATCATCTATATCTGGTCTAAGATTTGCTCCCCTAATTACAGATTGTGCTAATGCTCGTATAAGCATTGACTTTCCAGCTCCCGCTGGTCCAGTGATAAATACTTTCATCGCAGTATGACCTTTTCCCCATAATTGACTTATGACATTAGTTGTATGATATAAGAGTTGGCGTTGACCGTCATTTAGACATCCGATTAAGTCTTTAAACTGTTCATTGTCTATGAGGTGCACTATTATCTTACCACCATCTTTAGGTGAATCTACGTCTGATGTGTTTGTATTTTCAACATAATCTCCAACATCGTTTATTAGTACATCGTCTGGTACCCAATCTTCATCGTCTACAAGCTGATTGTTGTTACGGCCTTGTTCCCTAAATTCCTATTTTATTCATTTTCCTTTATTAAATAAAGTAGTTATTTTTTTTAAGAGGATGCTACCCGTGCATTTGTTGTCTCCGTCTTACACACGCCCGACATACCAAAATTTCGTTCACTAGTTTCAATAGTGGGCTGTTAATTTTGATATTGGAGTAAATTGACCAATTATACAATTTTTATATAATAACATTATCTGTGTTTAAGCATTGGCTTTTATTCTATAGTTTAATTTTCAAACGGGATATGAGCATTTTTAATTTGTGATATTTCACTGCATACTTGCTCATAGTATGCTTGAAAAAATTGAAAAATTGCCAAAAGCACAGATAATGTTCTTACCTAAAAGTTTGATAATAGTTCAATTTAATCTAATATCAAAACTAACAGCACACTATTGAAACTAGTGAACGAAATTTTGCTATATCGGGTGTGTGTAAGACGGAGACAACAAATGCATGTGTAGTAAACCGACGTTTTTAGTATAAAAACGTAGTTCTAAAGTCCAGTGGCCTATAACTATATCACGCCACCGAGTCGGACCACTAATGCCGTGTCCTGATTGGATTAAACACATCACGCCACTTCATAGACGTAGATCATCCGATTCTCCATCACGGCATGTTCCATATAAATATGAGTCCTCATCATAGATTTAATTAAAGTTAGTTAAGAGTCAGTTAGACTTAGTCAGTGTTGTCACTTGCTCTCCGGTAGCTAAGTACTTGTGCTTACGCTAACGAAAGCCTTTTCATTTATTGTTTTAACAAGTTAATAAACATATCAATTATCTTATTAATTTATTGTTAACTTATATACCTCATCTCTCCAACCTACGACGGAACGTGCATTTGTCGTAAAAGAATCGTGCGGTAACTATCACTGGTTACTACACATGGGTAGCGTCCTCTTAATTCTTAATAAATAATAAATATATCTAATATTTTAAAAATTAGGTACAATTAAAATATTAAATAATATCTCCTACTCATAGTGTCTAATAAGTAAAATATGTAAAAAGAACATAGAAAAATAAACTTTAAAATTAATTATGTTTTGTTTACATTTCTTATGAATAAATCGTTCTTTAAACAAATTAATGTTATTTTACTACCAAGAAAAGTAATTAGAATATTGATTTAGTTAATGAATATTAAATTCAATGTAATTTTGTAATTTATTGTTATTTGATTATGATAAAAAATGTGTTAATATTTTTTTCAAACATGACTTAGTAAGACAAAAAACTTAAACTGTTTTTTGTTCTACACACGTTCTTATGTTTTTAATAAAAACTAGTATCATACTTTAGTATTATAAGTAGTTGTTATAAATTCACTTAATTAATATAAGTTCATTACCCTCAAATACATTTTATCACTTCATTAAACGGTATAAAAATATTTTTAATTTAATTATTTTTATAGAAAACACATGGATATAAATACATATTATGATATAATATAAGTTGTTAGACAACTATCAATCCCTTTATTTCAGATTTATGACTTAACCAAGTTTACACTAACCTATTGATACACAAATTTAAACCACATTCATATGTCAATAATATTATCCATTCAATTACCCAACAAAATTGACTGATTTAAATGTTATATAAATAATTATTACAGTAATATTCAATAACCAAATGCTAAATATTTTATGGAAACAAAAAAAAACGTTCAATATCTAAAATTAAAGAGCTTTATTTATATTAAACTATTATAGGTATTTATTATTGTTTAACATGAAAATTATAATATACGAGTTCTTTGTAATTGGTAATCGGTCAAAAAGTCCGAAAATACAAATAATTCTATTAAATTTTCATTTATAATTATATAATTTATTATTCATTTTAATCAATTTTAATAGGTAACTAGATACATGTATTTAATGTCTAGAATCTAGATCTATATAATGTTTGTTCTTTTTTTATAATAATCGTGGTAATATTGATATTGATTATTGCTTGTAGGTACATAATATAATTTTAAGGTAGATAACATGTAGACATACAGCCACATATCATAGCGATAGATATATCTTAGAATTTAGATCATATACGATCTAAGAGATATATAATATAATATAATATATAGGTAATTAACTATAGTATATTTCCGTTTTATTTTTTTTAGTCATACGAAATAATAAGAATAAGAAAATAGAAAAAACATAATAATATAATACGTACCTATATGTAAGTTTTTTTTTAATACCTACTTAAATATCACTATGCACATATCGAATATTTAAATATAATAATATTTATATTAGGGTCCTGTTAATTATAATCAGAGAGTCATAATAATGCTCAAAGAGTGGAAGTTTATTTAAATTTATAACATATTGAATTATTATTATCTTCATTAACTTACATTTGAGAATACTTACCTATACATTGTGCTATTTCAATTATTGCATTGAAATGTCTTGTCTATAGTAAAGTTGTCTATACTCACATCGGTTGGAGTTGGAAATTCATTGGTCAACATATATTCTATTCTGACAAAACAATTTCAATGAAAAAAATTAAATAAATCACACGTGCAGGCTACAATTAATATGCAACTCACACCAGAAACCACTATTAAACTAATAAAAATTAAAAAAGTAAACATACCTTGACAAAACGAGAGAAACTCATTTCATTGGGCTTCGAATGCAAACAGTTTCGTTGATAAATTAAACTAATCACTAGGTTATTCGATTACATTATATTAACAAAATACAATAAAAACAACTAGGCATAGGTAACGTTTAATTTTAACAAAAATTAAAACTCACTAAAAAATTGAAAATAATTATAATTATGTGCCTGCCATACTGCAATATGCAGGCATTAATATTACACTTAATATTCACCTATAACGAATAAGAATATAAAAAAGTCGGATCCTCTCGCGTTATCAGTGTCATCCATGATTTAAGATCTTAAATCATGGTGTCATCACATCGCTCTATCATACGTTGTTCACGTGTTTTCGAAGAAAAATATGGCACCAATTATTTAAACTATTATTCACAGCGCATCGTAATAGTTTACATGGCAATATAATAATGTATAGCCGCACATTTTTATCCAACATTCAATACCAAAAAACCAAAGATAGCATAAAAAGATTCAAGCTGTAAGCACAAAATTAAGTAAATCTAGAATCACAGATATATTGAATAATTATATTTATTCCATTCATCGATGTCTAATGTAGTAATGTCTATAAGTTTAAATATACCCATAGACTTATAATATAATATTATAAGTCTATGAATATACCATTACAATTTACAATTATGAATTAATTAAATGTTTTGATAATCACAATATAGGTACACTATACACATTACACGTCATTATACTATATACACCTATAATACAGTATACACTGTAATATACTTATCCCAACAAAACATTAATGTAAAATGATAGCCAAGTTCAATTAAATAATATGCTTTGGTTGTTGACTTCACCGACAAAAGAAGTGAGATCCAAATGGATGCCAAGTTCAATGGTCAGTCCTGAAATTTATTTATAACAACATAAAATATAATTTCTTCTTATCACTTAGGATAATGTTTTGAAGCCTAAGGTCTGACTTGGCTAGTTGTCATATACGAATTATTATTAAGTATCAACCAAAACAGTCATGGAAGAGCACTGTGTTGGATAGCTAGTTTCTACCAGCAAGCCAAATTTTTAGAAGGATAAAAAAGAACTTACAACTTTAGAACTTGCGAAGGCTATAACATAATTCGTATATGGAAACTAGCCAAGTCAGACCTTAGGCTTCAAAACATTATCCTATGTGATAAGAAGAAATTATATTTTATGTTGTTATAAATAAATTTCAGGACTGACCATTGAACTTGGCATCCATTTGGATCTCACTTCTTTTGTCGGTGAAGTCAACAACCAAAGCATATTATTTAATTGAACTTGGCTATCATTTTACATTAATGTTTTGTTGGGATATCATTACTTTTTTGTAAGTAAATTATTAATAGCTATTAAATCATATTAAAATAATTTTCAAATGGTTTTTAATAAACTATTGTATTTTCCTACATAAGTATAAAAAAAAATTAATTTAATTTAATTTTTTTTTTTTTTTTTTATTAATTTAATTTTTCAATTTAAGTCAACACTACATTAAATTAGAGGCAATTAATTAATTAATTGAAAAATAAAACATAATAGATAATTAATTGCAAAATTATAATAAAATCAATTGATAAAAAATTAAAAAATTAAAAAAATTAAAAAAAATTAAAAATCTTCAAGTTTCTGATTTTTTCCTTTGTATTAACCTAACTACCTATCTGTATGCCAAATTTGAACTTTCTAGGTCATCTGGAACTGGGTTAGAATTTTGATCTATAGGTAAGTCAGTCAGTCATAAAAATGACTATTTTGGGACGTTAATATCTAAATAACGGTTTGAGGTATGTTTATGAAATTTGGAAAACATATGTATTTCGTAAGTCTCAATATATGAGCCAAATTTGACATGTTTATGTGGAATAGTTTTTGAGTTATGAGGGGGTCAAAAGTGGCTCCAAATGGTTCGTGTAATATTACACACGGTGCTGCTCGCTAGTTCTGTAGCTAGAACTTGGCTTGACACGCTACCGCGTGTCTAGATATAACCATAAGCCGTTAAGGTTATTACTTATTTCAAATATCTATAAAAATAATTTGAGCATAGCGACTGTCAGTGAAATATCACGTATAAATGTATAATATAACGTGATTTTCGAAAGTTTTAAATTACATATGGGTACCACTGTATAGATTATAATGTTCAGACCACGGCCTTATGAACTAAGCTGATAACATTATCTTAGCTATTATGCAAGACTGGTCATGGTATGGTTGGAGGGTGTGGGGAGTCGAAATGTAATACAACAGGCGGAGTGCGGGGGGATACTTTTGGAACTAATAATAATGTCATCTAGTTTAATAAGTATCCACTAAAACAGCGCTAGTAATGCAAAAAGGAAAATATCCCCTCAAATTTCGCCTGTTGTAAAACATTCATAGATATTCTCTAATATCTATGAAAACATTTCGTAACCACAATATTCATCTCGTATAATATGGGTATATATACATTTTATTATTTTACTGTAGGATTATTATATATGTATGTATTATAATCTGTCATCTGTGGTACAATCATTGTACAAATTTTAAAATTTTCAATTACCAATCTAAATAGCTGGTGAAATTTTCAAGTATCTACGACTTATACTTTTTGAATTATAACAAATATTTAAATTCGTTTGACTCGTGTTAGGATAAAATATCGTTAGCGTTACACGATTTCGTAAAAATTTAAAACTCAAACGCTAATAACATTTTTCCTCTAATGACGCTTCAATTTTTCTCTATAGCTATTTGAAGGAAAACTTAGTGTTTAATTTTTTAATCTTACATATAATAACAAACAATTTAATGAATTTTCAACTCCAAAATAATTTGCAAATATTCATGGTTTTGACGAATTTTTGACAATATTTGAACTTCAAATGCTAATAAAAAAAAATTGTGCCTATGTATTCTTATAATTTTTTAATCACTATAAGAATAACTTATGAGGAACTTTGTATTACATTTTCAAGTATTTTGATAGGGCCAAAAAAATTTTATCGACACTTCAAAAATATTTTTTTAGAAAAATTGAAAATTTCAGTTGTCTATAAATAGCTCAAAAAAATTCAAAATATTTTAAAAATTAAATCACGTAATGAAAACGCGAATCTTAATAACTGGTAAAATTTTCAATTATCTACGACTTATACTTTTTGAATAATAACAAATATTTAAAATCGTTTGGGATAAATCGTTGTCATTATGCTATTTCGTAAAAATTTAAAATTCAAACGCACATAAAATTTTTCCTATAATGATGTTATGAGTTTTCTCTATAGCTACTTGAAGGAAAACTTAGTGTTATAATTTTAATCCTTAGTTATGAACACAACAAATTTTATGATTTTTCAATTTCGAAATTACTTGCAAATTTTCGCGTTTTCGACAGATTTCGTAAAAATTTGAACTATAAACGCTTATAAAAAAAAAATTGTGACTAACGATTTTTAATTTTTTTTAGCTACAATAAAAACAACTCATAAGGAACCTTGTATTAAATTTTCAAAACTTTTTGGTCATCCAACAATTTTTTATTGACACTTTAAAAAAAATTTCTCAAAAAAATCGAAAATTTCAGTGGTCTATAAATAACTCAAAAAAAGTCAAAATTTTTTGAAAATTTAACTATATACAGATACTACTTACATTAACATTTGGTGAAAATTTCAAGTATTTTCAGTGATTAGTTTTTGAATTGCAACTATAAAAAAAAAATCGATTTGGTCGAAAACTGGTTTTGCGTAAAAATTTTCCGTAATTTTTTTTTTTGTTTTTCTCGATTTTTTTGAAAACTTTTTACCTCTATAATGCACCAAGGATATTCACTTTTACATCGGAAACCACCCCCATAGTTTGAAATTGGAGAATTAATTCGACTAGTTATGCTGTACACAGACACAAAAAAAAACAAAAAAAAATAAAAATAAAAATACACATCATTGTAAAATCAATACATTCATCACTTCGTTCAGAATCTAAAACTTAATAATTGCATCTATCATGTACTAACCAATTTTGAAAGTTTTTTTTTAACTTTATTTTGTTTTTTATTGTTTTGGTTTAGTTGATAGCTGTATTGGCGCATTCTCATGATCAGATAGTATGTGCAGATATCTGTTTGATGTTCAATGCATGGAAAATTAATATTGATATTTTTGCTAAAGAAATCTTCATATGTATCTTCAAAGATTGTAGGTGAGTCAGCAAATTTTTGAAAAGATATCTCCAATGATTTTAATAATTTAAATAAATTAGTGTTTGGGTGTGTGACCTCTACTTTTTAAATTCACCAATTTTGCTGCTGTTATAGTTGAAGAGGTGTTCATATTCTTTAAATACATTTTACACAAATCACATTTCGTCCGTGTCACTAAATGTTTTGCTATATATCTATGTATGATACAATTTATTAATATCTACTGAACTATATTAAAATATCTTACCCAGCTAAATAATACACAATACAATCAAAAACAGCAGAATTTGTATAATTATGTTCAGTAAAAACATCATCAGCATCCCAGCATCCCTTATCTACAATATAATTAATTTTTTCTTTTAGTTTTTCAATCTTATTAATTCTATCAGAAGTATTAGTTGGGTCATTAATGATATCCTTTAAATCTGTGACTGTAATGATTGGAATGTTGTTTAAAAAAGATTTTGTATTATTGTAGGTGTTCAAAATAATGTTAGATTATAAAAAAATATACCTTCAAAAATTGTACAGTTACCAGTTGTGAATATACAGACAGCATCCTATAAAGCTGGAGAAATGTAGGTGTGGACAGATGATCATTTGGTCCAGCTACCTGACGTATAATACCAAAAAACTTCTGTCAAAATAAAGTCAATAAATATTAGAATACTTTTTCTAAAAATTTTGGTAAGTATAATTATTTTTAAGTTTACTTCCAAACAATCTTGGTTTAATTTGGCCGTCAAAACATACATAAAATTACATTTATTTAATAAGTAATCTACAATATCTTTGGTTGACTTAATAGTTATTTTGAGACCATCAGCTGTGGCTTGTGTCAAAAAATCATCCTTTTTTATTAAATTATTATTTAAATTTGATTCCCAAGTATTTATCCACGTCAAAGCTTCTTTTAACACCTATTTAACATATAAATAATATAATTAGTACATATACTTATGTTTTATATAATCCATATAACATTATAACATTTAAAACAAACAATCTAAAATCCAACATGGAGTAGTATTTTCAATCATACACATAGCATATTATGCTGGAAATCCTTAACACCCAACAAATAGGAAACATATATCACATCATAAACATATAACACAAACACATAACACAAAAAACCTCTATGTCGTGGGAGTTTTTTTTATTCCTTCTGCACTAAATTTCCTGTTCAATGAATCAAACAGATTATTCATTAAAATGGTAAACTTCACAGTTTCATCAGAATCACTAAACCCATTCAAATTCTTTTTTTTTGTAAAATTCTATGCCTGTAGCCATTGACATGCTAAACAACTAAATATTTTATGGAATAATATCATTATCTTTCGTATATTTTACAAATTTATAAATTGGTCCATTTACCTTTGCTGCATATTTAACTTTCATTTTAGAAAGATTATTAAGTTCAAAATGGTTCTTGTTTATTTTTGGACACACTTTAGTAAATTAATTGGCTTCTATTTTAAAAACATTATGGTAATGTTCCCATTTTATGGAAGATTTTGAAGGATGAATCTATCGTGTATGAAAAATAGACATATGTGGTTGTATTTTTATGAAGTTAATGAATAATTAATTATTATATAGGTTACTCACAAGTAATTGTTTCTTTTTGTATAAGCGATTTCTGACAGTCTTTAAAAGATGGGGTGCATAAGAGAATACAAATACCTTTCTGCTACTATCAAATGGATTTTCAAAATAGTTTTTAAAACTATCCAACTTTGCATTAATCTAAATTAATTTATCAAAAATAAATAAATGACTAATAATTATTATTTTTAATTTTTGATACTTATTATTGATTATTATATTTATATATACCCCTAACAAATTCCACATAGTACGATTAGTAGATGCACCATCCGATGTAAGACCTATAACTTGACCACCAGAACTTTCCTTTAATAAAATAGCTTTTACTACTAATTTTGCTAAATCCACTCCTATTAAACATAATACATATTTATTAAAAATAATTTATAAATTGGATAAAAATAACTCTTTTTTAAGTGAATATAATATAAAAACCTTTAACAGTTCCATGTGAAGCAAATACGGCAATTGCTTGGACACATTTTTCTGCTAAACTTTGCCACATAAAAACCATCGCGTGGTTTGCTTTTTGGGAACTATCTGTTTTATTTTCCAATTCATGACCAAAATCCTTCAACTCCAAGTATGTTAATGAACGGCTATTAACACTTATATTTTCTCTTAGGAAAATCTCATCCAAAACTAAAACACCTTGTTTTTGCTGTTCGGTTTTAGTGTAAAACTTCTTTTTCAAAAGTTTGAAAAAGTTTGGATCAAATCCACAACCAATTTCTACAGCCAACAAATGTTTTCTAATGGTATTTACACATGGGAGTGGCAATATATTTTGGTCTCTTATAAATGTATAACCACTTGGAGATCTGGAATAATCAGGTCAGTTTTGTAAGTGACAATCTACATGACAATTTTCATACTTTAATTTTACCTAATTTGGATAAGCATATAAAGTAAAAGCCAATTTTCGCTGTATCTTCTATTTTTAGGGTTCCTTTAATATAGCAGCTTTAAAAAGTTCAATTATTAATTCACTTTGACATTTAGGTATTCTAGAACTTTCCAACATTTCTTCTAAAGTGGATTGAGTGACAATCTTCATTTGGTTTTGTATTTCTTTTAAATTATTTTATAAACGTCCAATTTTTACACTGGCCATTGAATATTTTTTTTTAATGAATTTTTAATGTTCTTTATTTTACTAATAACTTTTTTTTGATTAGGAAAAAATAGTGTACGAGTATTTTGATTCCTTTTTTGCCGTGACTTTGTGTTTTGTATTATGTATTTCAAACGTTTAAACCAGATACAGGTGCTACTGAAAATTTTGATATATATAAAAAAAATGTGTTTTAATGTATCTTACCACAAAATATTTAATATTTTTAGTTTTACTTATCACTACTGTTTTCTTTAGGAAGTATTGTACAACATTTTGAATGCCACCACATGCCACTTGATTCAACTGGACTAAATGATAATTTTAAATCTCTATTTTGGAACAATGGCACAGCACCTTGACACATTGGTATACTATCAAAGATTTTAATAAATTTTTCCAAGTCACTATATGTGTCTATTTTATTCAATGAACTAGATGCAATATCTAATACCTCCAATTTTTTGTCAAAAACATAGACAAATATTTCTGAGTTTAAATATACAAATAATTATGCAATATTGTACCATTAACGAATATTTTATTTTGATATATATTATATTTTAATAATTACCCTCAGTTAAAATAATTTGTTTTTCTATGTATCTATTTAACATTTTTCTACATGATACCAATTTGTGGAATGAAATTACCATTTTACTAGTTTTGTTTGTAGAACCAACTTCAGTACGATCAGTATCATAAAACCATTTTACTGGTATATTTAATAACTTTGTATTACTCATTACTGATTGAAATAAAGTAATTTGTTCTACCTTTAATGCAAACATAAATAATTATTATAAAAATTGAAGATAATATAAATGTTTTAAATAAGTGCATATTATTGTTATAATATAGTAATATGTATAACAATAATATGACTCATTAATGTTTGCATACACTATGTGTTGTATATTTTATACTTATAACCTTTTTACGTTTGGGCAATGGTGATTTATTTAATGTATCAGAATCTGAACTTTTTGATACATAACAATGATCATTATTTATAGATGATAGTATATCATTGGTGTCCACAATATATTCAGAATTTGGGCTTTCTGGTATATTATTAATTTTTTCATTCTTAAATAAAATTTTGTTTAAATTAGTTAGGTACTAGGTACAAACATTCTTATAGTTTATGTTGTTATATTATTATTTAACTACTCATAATGAGTAAAGTTAAATTTTTTGAAAAAAGTCTATTATGGTGTTAAGTTATTTAACTATAAATTCTTACTAAAATTGTTGACTCATTATTGTTAACAATATATAAATTCACCGGTATAGCTCCATCTCTAAGCCTAGATTTTTTTAGACACACCTACAAATATATTATGTTATTATGTTATGTTTTACCTATAGTTGAATAGTTCATAAATACATTATATATCTATAAGTAAAGGTACTAACCGTGTATTTATTTATTCCATTTCCAGATACCCATCATGTGTCTATTACATCATGAGTTTTAAAATGGTTACGACAAACACGAGAATTATTAGTTAAGGAAATACCTAAGACATTTTCCCATTCAGACCGTAAGGCTATATTGTTTGGAACTTTGAAAGAACTAATCTTTACATATTTGTCATGTGAAGGACAATAAATTAGGTATACAACACGGCATTTTAATTTTTAGCACAATTACTCAATTTAAATACAATTAAGCATACAATTTTAAAACTATGAATAATTATTGTTTTATCTTCTGAGGATGTAAATTTGTATATATTATCATAGATGATAGAGCTATGGACTACGATAGATAATAGGTAGATATTATAGTTGTATAGTGAAGTATTTATCAGGATTCAAATCGTGGTTTTTATAGAAGTCTAAAATTTCATTTATTCTGTGGTAATATCAAATGGTAATATTTATTGTGGGTAATATTAGGAAAATATTTGATACTAGTAAAGCGCGGGAAAAAAATAATAAGCACGTAAATTCTGCTTCTATATCGGTACACATCACGTCGCAAGCGCTAGTGGTCAATGTTCCAGCTGTTCTAGTTATTTAATTTGGTTGCCAATTTAAAACGATCTTATCATAGGTCGTCGGGCAACCATACTATCTTAAATCGTGCTTAATAGTAAACTGATTTAAATTGATTGAATAAATATGTTATCAGTTATTTTTACACGTTTACAATAAGAATGTAGATTATTGGTTATTGAACTATAATTGATTTCACTCATTAGTATAATATACCACTGTTGTAAATCGAGCGTTAACATTTTTTAGTAAAATTACATTCTAGTAATATAATAACAGAAATTAGTTTATCAACCAACAATCCTACCGACACACTTTTCTTGCTAAAAGTTCTGATACTGAATGTAGATTTTGCTACAACAATTGATGGAATCATATTGTATAACGATGTCTTCTTTTTTGATATAGGTAGTCGATTTCTGATGATAATTTTTTTAAAAACGTATCGAAATAAATATTATAACGTTAATCACTGATGATATTAACACTGATATAATCGTTATAACGCATATTCACAAACTAAGTATATTACTTACACATGCATTGTTATATAGCAAACTTATTAGATTAAAATGTATATAACAAATTTAAGTGAACGTGAAATCAGATAACGCGTGTTAGGGATAATTATTATACTTACCTGATCCGTTATCTTACTTTACACCAAGTCCATATGTTATAAAATCAAATATTAACACATTTAAGTTGATTAATTTGATATTTATTTAGAAATGTATACAATTTATTAAAATAATATTTAATATACAAATAAATAACTTAACAAGTTATATCATTTGATTTTGACTTACAATGACAAACATGAGCGGCTTTTACATATTCATTTTTTACATTTTCTATAAATTAATTTCCCTTACATAGTAATACAAATATATATTAAGGATTCCATTGTGCATGTTCAACCCACGATGTTTCATCATTTGTCTATTTTTGCAAGACAAGTCCACAATAAAAACATTCAACTACATTTCCAACTCCTGTATATTTAAATCCAGATTCAGATAATGAATATTTATTTTGACACCAGGGGCGTAGCTAGGATTTTTTTTTTTTTGGTAGGCCCACTATAAAACGTTTACTTTTATTTTTATTTAAGTACCTAAATACCTACTAATATTTTTACAAAATACAATTATAAATATATATATAGTATACATTTATATACTCCTAAAGTTGTGACTTATAATATACTTATTGTTAATTTATAATATATTTTCAAAGTAAAAATTCTAATCTTCTTTTTTTCATAACAGCAAACTCGTCAATAATAGCCGATGGATTATCCATAAATTGTCCACTTATTTCCCTTTCTATTTAAAGTAATGTCAAATTATTTAGTCTAGAACTTTTCATAGTTGATCTGGGGTATGTTTTCACTCTTCTCATTGTTGAAAAGCTTCTTTCAGCAGAAGCACTAGGTATAGGAATTACAACAATAAGTTCAATTACTTGTTTTAATTCTTCAAATCCAACTTAATAACTTTGTATTTTATTCAACAGTTCAAAAAGACCAGAACTAGATGAAAATAATGTTTTCCTTAATGCACATTGATATTTTAGTTTAATGAGAAATTCATCAGACCGATAAAGTGGAAAAGTTTTTGCAAAATTACATAGTATTTCACAGTCTAAAAATTCTTTTGAAGTTTGGTCTAATTCACCTAAATCTGCATAAAATTCACCATTTTCATCAAACCGCCTCACAGTGGTCTAAAATCGAAAAAAGGTGGCCAAAAATAGTTATTTGTAACAATTACATTTTAAAGATTTTGTTTTAAAAATGTATTAAACACTTCTTTTAGAATTATATATTTAAAAAAAAATTTTAAAATATTCATTTTTACTTATGCTAAATCTGTATTTATGTTGAAAAATGTTTCTTTTTTATTTAAAAATATCATTAATTTTGTACTAATTATTAGTTAATTTTAAACGACTCTTAGTTAAAATTAATTTTATCTTTGGATATATTATATTGTAAATATATACTGTCGAATATTTATATTTGTTATTGTAACATTAAACTATGTGTACGACTTTGTAGGACGTTGAATTCAATTAAATACTGATAGACTATTTATAAGTAATTAAGACTATAACGATTTTAAGTTATTTAGTCAATGATAGTCACATTCATATATACATACAATAAAACTAGATAATATACCAAAAACGTTTATACGTAGATAAGTTGCTCATATCTGCTCTACTTTCGATAAGATATTATTGAATTAGACATGTTTATGAAATCGAAGATACTTGATAGTTGATTAGTTGTATTCGCGCGTTCGATACAGTGTTATTCATTAATATGGCTCTTAAACCTATCATTACTCGGTTAGATGTCCATGAATATATTATTGTTAACAACGTGTCCGGTTCATTACAAGAAAAAAAAAAACAGTGCATTGAAATTAGTTTTAAGTAAATTTAATTTTGATGAACATAACATTGAAATTCAGGTTGCTGTCGCTGATATGAAAAAGTGTTTGGCTTTACAAATGTTCAATCGGTAAATAGTTAAAAAATAAAAGTACCTATTAATAATAGAATAATATTATAATATTTACTATTAATATCTATCATTTAGGTACATACAGAAATGGAATGATAGTTATAGAGATAATAGTCGGTTTTTAATAGAAAATTGCGATTGGCTTAGTACAAAATTAAATTTTTCTAAAACTGCTTACGATCTATTAAATATAAATCCAGGTAATTTTTCCCAAATGAATAATAATTTATTTAAACACTCTATCATAATATTTTTTAAATAAATTTGTATTACTATTTAGTTTCTACTTCATCTCATGACCATGACCGTGGTCGTCCAAAAATAAGATTTGAAGACTGTAGTGATAGATCAAAAAGAAGAAAATCATTGCAGTTAACGAAATCACATAGTTCAAGTCAACTAAGCTACACTACATCTACAGCATTGAGGAAAGACGGTAATGAAGACGCTGCTAAGCTGATTAATGAAATTACGCAAACTACACCAAATAGAGCCAAAAAGATTCGAGCATCATGGGAAAGACAAAAAAAAAATATTAATCCATCCTTGATGTCAACAGAAGAAGCGCTTTCAATTATTATAACAGATTCTCTTTCTAAGTTCCAATACATGTTCTACGAAGTAATGCTAAAAAACATAATCACGAATTATACCCTTCCTATGCTAAAGTACTTGCTGCTAAATTGATTCTTATCCTGATGGTATAATAATCACAGAGGGAAAATGCGAGGTAATAAAATAAAATAAATACACTATAATTTATACAATTTTTATTTATGTTATATTAATATATTATTAGGTACCATTACAATCACTTTTAAACCATACTTCAAAGAGAATTTTGCAAAGTATTTCTGTATACATAGAAACTAATTTTATTCTGCACTGCAAATGGGGTTTTGATGGGACTTCAGGATTTTCAAAATATAAGCAAGTTACTACTGGTGAATCTGAGGATAATACTTTGTTCGTTACATCAATGGTACCTATTTGTTTAATGAACGAATTAACAAATGAAATAATATGGCAGAATCCCACGTGTTCCTCAGTTCGTTATTGTAGACCAATTAGACTACAATATATAAAAGAAACTAATGAAGTATCACAATATGAAGAAAAATACATGGGTGAACAAATTAGTAATCTTTCTTCATATAAAGCCGAGTTTGGAACTGTAAATTTAATATGGAACTAACAATGATCGATGGAAAGGTATATATTAATACACACACACACCCACACCCACACACAACACACACACACACACACACACACACAACACACACACACACCACACACACACACACACACACCACACACAACACACACACACACACACACACACACACACACACACATATATATTATTAATTTTTTTTTTTATTATTATTTGTTAATAGTCTTATAATAATATAATAGGTTTGCAATGCAATAACTCAAACGTCATCTATGATATGTTATGTATGTGGCATAAAAATTTCAGAAATGAATAATTTGGGTTTAATAAAAGAAAAAGCAGAAGTAGAATCTACATTTAAGTACGTATTTTATTATATTATCGAAATTAATATAGCTTAGTGGACAGGTGGTTAAAATAATGTTTTGTAATATGTTGATTATTTTATTTTTTAGATTTGGTTTATCAACACTACACGCGTACATTAGATTTTTTGAATGTCTTTTACATGTATCGTATAGATTTGATTTCAAACAGTGGAAGGTAATTTATAATATACTTAAATCATTAATATACTGTTTATATGTGTATAAAAAATAAAACATTCTTTTTTTTAATAATTTTTATATCCTAGGCAAGCAAGAAGAGTGGCAATGACATAAAAATGAAAGACAGGAAAACTAAAATTCAAGACGATTTTCGTAAAAGGTTAGGTATACTTGTTGACGTACCAAAACCAGGATTCGGAAGTAGTAATGATGGAAACACGGCAAGACGATTTTTTAAAAACCACAAAATATCATCTGAGATAACTGGTATAAATGAAGATTTAATTATTCGGTTTTACATAATCCTTCAATGTTTATCGAGTGGTCATAAACTTGATTTTAAAAAGTTTGATAGATTTTGTTGGGAAACAGCAGAAATGTACGTAGAATTATACCTATGGTATTACATGCCACCTAGCGTGCATAAAATTCTATGTCATGGATCTTCAATTGCCGTATCATTTATGATACCAATAGGCCAACTAAGTGAAGAAGCACAAGAAGCTAGAAATACAGACATAAAACATTTTAGAGAAAATCATACACGCAAAACATCACGAGAGAACATAAACTCTGATATTTTTCATCGTCTTTTGTTATCATCAGATCCATTAATCAGTAGTACTCGAGAAGTAAAAACGAAAAGGCGAAAATTACATCAGTCAGTGAAAAATCTACTTATTATCGACGACAGTGAAACAGAAAGTGAACCAGAGGAGCAAAGCTGCAGCAGTGAAAGTGAATAAAATATAAAACTATACTTATTGTATATATAAATATATTTATAACTAACTTGTTTTATGAATAAAATATATAATATACTTAGTTTGTGTACATTAAATCACTTAAATATTTTTAGTCACTCTTTGAAATGTAATTGTTACAAATAAACATTTTTGGCCACCTTTTTTCAATTTTAGACCACTGTGCGCCTGTTCATTTCAACACATATGACATCTAAAATATTATAAAATATTATTTTAAAGTTCAGTATTTTTTCATAATTTGAAAAAATACGTAATTTAACAGTAGTAAAAGTTATGCAATAATCTGTCATTCTACTTGAGCATTGAGACATCCTATTTGAAGAAACATCATTATTTGATGGTGTAGATACGTCTGCATTTTGTGCAATTATCAATGACTGTTCATATAATTCATAGAAATTTTTATCCTTGCGTAAATCCGCAATTTGTTTTTTTGTTGCCTTAATTAATATAGTGTACTGTCCTATATTTAAAGTAGATGACTGTAAGTTAATTGAAAGACAGTTTACGATGTTTAATATTTTATTTAAACAAACAAGTATGACAATAACTTAAAACTTGGCAAATTGTAAAATCAACCCTTTTGCCTCTGCAGCCTCTCGTTTTTTAGAACTTTCTTTAAATGTATTAAGAACTTTTAAAATACTACCAAAATGAGTTTTGAAGAATTGTATACTTTTATATTTTGAGACCCATCAAGTATCACAGTGCTGTGGAATTTTGAAATTTGTTTCTTAGAAAAAAGCATGATGACGAAGAGTAGATACTGATTGAAATGCAAAAATAGCTTCTAATAAGCCTATTATTTCGCCTACTTCTTGAACATTTTGTGTAACATTAAAAAGAACTAGATTTAGCCTGTGAGCATGGCAATGTATGTATGGGCATGGATTTTTTGCTTAAGTTCTTATTTTTGTTTGAACACTTGAAAATTCTCCCGGCATAACTGAAGCACCATCATATGGATTGACTAACACATTTACCAATGTCTAAACCCATGTTATTTAAAAATAATATCAATCCGTTACACAACGCTTGATCATTTAATTCATTTAATTCAATGAATCCTAAAAAGCTTTTTTTTTTATTTTTGAATCGTGTACATATCTTATACAAACGCTCATTTGTTCAATTTTCGATTCATCTCTAGCCTCATCAACAATTAAACTAAAAATGTTGCTCCCAAGATAAAATTCTTTTACTATTTTATGTAATGTAAGATTCGATGTAGCTTTAATTAAATCATTTTGTATATCAGATAACGTATATTTACTATTTTTGATAATGATTTAAAATTAGTTTAAAATTTTCATTTTCTAATGAAAGTAATTTAATCATTTTTAAAAATTACCTTCGTTTACGTCATGACAAGGCCAATTTGGATTATCTGTATCTTCAGTAGAATTGATTTTTTTTATGTCTGGTAATTCCAATGTCTTGTCGAGAACAATACAAAATGCATCGTATTCAAGGCGCGTCCGCTGGATAAAATCCCACCAGAGGCAAAATAAACATTACTTAAAATATAATATACTCACTAATTAAACAATAGAAGAATCAAATTAATAGTAGTATTTAATAATAAAATAATAATATTTAGATGTTTAGTAATTTTACGTAAACAATATTCTTATATTCATTAAAATTTGTAGGTACATTTAAACATTATTAATCATTAAATAAAAATTGAACTCTTCTTGGTTGCATACAAAATAAACTGAATAACATCATCTATAACCTTTTCTTTTTCTTTTTTAACAATGTCTTTATGAATATACTATAGTAGAGCTATGGATTAATCTATCTTTTGAGATTGAATTATGGATCCAGGTTTTTAACCTTTTTAATGAACTCTAAAATAATAGTATAATAGTTTAAAGATGTATGTTATAAATTATAAAATAAAATAAATAAGTTTTTTTATCCTGGAAAATAAAACAATTTAATTTAGATTTGAAATAACTATCATTGTTTATAGAAAATCTCTAAAGGTAAAACCATGAAATTAAATTGTTTACTTTTATAGATGCTTTTATGAACAGGGCCGGCCTGGCCAGGGCCGGAGGGCTGGGATTCCTGTCTGGGCCCTTGCCGTATTATAGTTTCTGGGCCCTTGTACTGTGTTACCCCATAATACACTATACACCATAGTTAAATAAATCACTACCTAAAGAATTATATTTTATTAAATATAACAATCGTAATTCGTATTGTAATATTCAGTTAGTTTTCTATTCTATTTTTAGTAAAAATATTATGTTATAAATTTGAATGTGGAAAAAGAACAAAAATATTTTTTTATTGTATTTAATACTATTTAATTGTATAAGTAAAATTGTTATCGACATTATGTACAAATAATTATGCGGGTAATAACGTCGATGGCACAAACAAAAAGTAATATCATATATAAATATTATATTATTTATATGTACTATTATAGTTATTAATAAATTATTATACAGATACTTGCAGACGGCGATGATAATTCGATAACATACCCGGCATTTCCCACTTTCGTTTATGGTATTTCGTTATTTGTTACGTACGAGTGTCGAGAGATCAATGTGTTTTAACTATTAAGTGAATTATAATTATTTAATTATTATATTAGTTTCGTGTTTCGTATTTTTTCGAAAATACTTTTAATGGGGCCTAAATCAAAATCGGGAGCAGCAAAAAGAGCTGCGAAATTTCATAAGGAGTTAATGGAAGATGCTAATAATCCAAAGCAAAAGAAATTAAATTTTCAACCTGCACGTATTCAGCAAGGTAATAACTATTAGGTTATAATAATTAATAGGTATTTATTTTAAAATAAATATACAAATTTTTATTCATTTAAACTTTACCAACTTAGAATTATTAATATCAAAAAATACCCTATGTGCAAAATCTAGTTACATATCCGTCACATATCAGTCGCACTGTGACATGAGAAGTTTATCATTTTTACTCAGTGACTACTCTGAGACAACGCATAGACGCTTAACGCCCGGTTTTGTGAAGTTCGTCTGTGAGATATCACAAAAAGTCTATTGAAATACCATCACAATGTAACCGCTATATATACAGTGATAGAGAATGCATTTTTCGAATTAAATAGCTGCTAATCGCAAACTTCACATAGATATCTCATTACCGGAAAGTAGTAGTCTATGAAACGTTATCTTTCTTAATATTTTAAATAATGCCGTTAAAAAATGAAAAAATTTTACGCTCAGCGGACAATCATACGTACACAGTTGAACCATCAGGTCCGGGTATCGAACCCTCTACCCTAACCTATCTAATCTAACGCCTAACCTACTGGGACACTACTGATTTAGTTATAATTGTCGAATTTGACCAGTTCAATTATTTCAACAACTCTTCCTCTGCATACATCATAGTACTCTTATAAATATATATATTTAGCTATGGATGTAGGTAGCTATGGCTTTGTATATGTATTAACTACCATAACTAAATGACAGCTTATAAAAACATGGCAAAGTACAACCACATACAAACTATATATATAGACATTATAATATTATTACATTAAATAAGGGTAGGTAATTCAAATAAAACTATAATATTGTATTGAAATATATATTATATTAAACAAAAATAGAACATAGGCCGGTAATACATTTAATAGTAAATATCATATTTCACTAGTTATTTATTTCAACAGGTATTTTAAAACATTAAGATTATTAACATTTAGTTTAAACTTTAAACATAGCTAATAATAATGGTAATGGTATTATTAGTATGCAACAATGCTATAGCTACTGACTTATTATTACTTATTGGAAAAGTAAAACACTTGTATTTTATTGATTCTATATTAATTGTTATTAGAGGAGGTGTTGGGATTATGTCATGTATATAATACATTTTAATTATATCTGATGAAATAGGATTTTGAAACATAGGAGATGTGTTATATTTAATTACTTCAATTTTAATTTTACAGTTTGAGAATTTAATTATGTTTATTACTTTCACTATACCATGGTCTTTTACATAGACAAAATTATCTTTTACATTTTTTGAATTTATTACAAAATTGTTTAAAATAATTTCTTTATAATAAGTTTCATCAATTGATTTATTAACTAGAGGGTCATAATTAATTTCATTTTTCAGAATTGGATAATTGGGTGGGACAAAAGAAGAATCAATATTAATGTGTTCCATTATACGATTATATGTGTCTTCAAGTGGATACCTAGAATTTTTAGAACTTTTTTTTCAAAAACTGTAAATAATTTTCATATTTGAATGCAGAAAATGTATCTAAACTCCCATGCGTTAATACAAAATCAGCTACATGAATTAGTCCATGTACGTTGTAACCTACATATTCTTCTCCATAATGTGTAGAATATTCACTAACAAATTGTTTAATTAAAATTTTAGCAACATTATTATATGTATAGGAGGTTTTAGGAGAAATTAATAATCTGATGGCACAACTTAAAATCATAAAATGTTTATACAGTCTGTTTTTCAATCTTCCTTTTAAAACAATTGGTCCTGTATAAAGGAGAAAAGTTCGAAATTCTGTAGCTTTCCAGTATTATACTCTTCTAAAGACCTTGGCAAACGATTAAATTCAGTTGGTAAAAAAGTTTTTATATTATTTAATTCTTCTGAAATGGTTTCAGAATTCTCAAGGCGTACTGGTTTTTTACCTTTTACCCAAAATATTAATAACCTTTTCATGACACCTAAACATACGTTATGCATGTACTCTAAAACAACTGAAGATGATATATCAATAGGCAGTTCTTCTAGAGGGCTTACATCCTTATGGTAAAATTCATCTTTTTTTCAGCGAAATGAATCATCTGTTCGTAGAGGAGCATTTAAATCTAAATAAGCCATTCGACTACGTATGAAATCTCCCTCAACAGTGCAAGAATTGCACCCATGATAGGCATTATGGCCTTTTACATTTAAAATGAATGACTTAGCTGGGGCATCACATACAACTTGCACTATCTTAAATCTCAAAACTTTGTCATTAATTTGTATTCCATTTGATAAAATATGTTTCATTTCATTTATAAAAGGGTTTAAGTACTCATGACTTGAAGTTGGTTTCTTGTACTTACCATGGTATAGCCCTACTGGAATTACAGTGTGTAATAAACATTTTATATTTACAAAAGAAATTAGAATGGGCCAAAGACATGATTTAGAACTAGATGTTATAGGTAATCCATCCACGTTCATTCCTAGTTCAATTATGGTTTCATTATCAAACAATTCTAAATGTACCGTTAAGAATTTAGTCATCATATATTCTACACCAAGATGAATATAAGATCCAGGATGTATATTTATGATACTATGATCCTTAGCTTTTGATGTATTTAGTAAGGTCCGTGTAGTCCTGGGCTGATCATGTCCTTCTGATATTAATATTAATAACAGAGCATTCACACAACTGTGAGAAACATGGAATTGTGAAATCCATTTACTAAGTTTTATATCTAACGAAGTTTTTCAATTTTATTAGAATTATTTTTATTAAAATAATTAGGAATACCACCCTCGGTACTAAATGTTGTAATAACAGGATTAATGAATTGATCAGATGGTGGAATAATATCACTTATATTTGAAGAGTTTAAAGAACTATTTATTTGGTGTGGTGTATGCGTTTGTATTAACGGTTCCACTTCTACAGTACTTTGAGTCACTGCAGGAGATGGAACAGCTAATCCACTTTGAACATTCCGTAAGAAGTTCCTCTTTGACATCAAATGCAAGTCTTTTTTTTCTAATCTAGTTATAAAAATAAAAAAATATTTGCTTGATAATTAAAAGGAATATATTTATTTGAAATTAAATATAATAATAATTAAAAACTAATTAGTCAAAATATAACAATATAAAAAATTAATGTGTTTGAGCTTAATACTTAAGGTTAACCAAAAATTGAAAAAAATAAAAAAAATTATTGCTTTTCTCGTGATTGACGTTGACTTCCATTTTTAAACCAATTTTTTACGTTTGTTTCAAATTCTAATTCAGTTCCTTTGAAGTTTTTCATACATACATCTGAAAAATAACATAATAACTAATACAAACAATTTTACTTAATATTTACAAAACAAATTAGTGTAATACACGGACACATCATCTAGGTTATAGTGAAAACCTTCCTACTTTTCCAAAAGTTTAATATGAATACATACTGAAATAAAAAGAACTGATTTCTTTTAACCAAGAAATGTTAGAACCTACATTTTTTAGATTTTTTATTTATGTTTAAATAAAATTTAATTAGTTCCATAATTTAAACATAGTAAATTAGAAATTTATCACAGTTCTATCTAAACCCTAATAGGTGTATAGAAGGTAAATTAGTTTACTGATATATAAATATTAAATATATGTTTATATTGATTACCTTTAATGATTTTAGTAATTCTTAGATGTTGTAGTTGTTTATTATTTCTAAATCCAGTCCACGAGTATGATGTTGCCAATTGGTTTGTAAAAAGTCTAGAATAAACTCTTTTTATAAAATTGTGGATACTTGTCCCACCAATTTGAGTAACACAATTGATCTAAAGACTAAGTTTCAATCAAGTAAAAATATATATTAAAAAATGTGTTTATAAAATATTATTTACAAACCAATTTTTCTTCAAATGCATTATCCGATATAAGTTTACTTTCAATTTCATCAAGAGATTCCACAGTTTCCATGGGAAATAAACTTAGGAAGTTATTTTCGACATTTGTATTTGAATAACTTGTATATAAGTTGCATCCTATTGCATCAAGTTTGGCATCAATTCTCTTGACATATGCTAGTATAGTTGTAATATTTTCAAACATTATTTTATTTACATCATTTTGTTCAGTAGTAATGCATTGGTTGTTGTTGTCTTTTGATATTTGATGAACTGAAAATGTATCACCATCGTATAAATCAGTCAAAGCAGCTACAAATAAAAATAATTTGATGAATTTAATATTCGGTATATAATGTATATAATTCAGATATATACTCGTACATGTTATGGATTAAAACATTTTAGCATCCGCTGAGGAAAAATTTGTTAAAGTTGTATCTGTGGCATTTTTGCAAATTGCAGTATTATCTGCAATTTCAACATATGGCTTATATATTTTAATTGGTGATACTTGTGTACTGCTGCTTGCTAAAAGAATATAGTAAACATATCAAAAATTATTATTTAATCATAAAAAAAAAAAAATTAATTAATTATAATATAATCTATAAAATAGCTATATAGGTAGGTACTTAAAATAATAATTTATAGAATTAAATTCTTACTGCTATCATTGCTTTCATTTAAATTAATATAAGTTCTTTTTCTTGATGTTTTTGATGTTTCTGGGAGATCGTTTGAGAGGCAGTCTGGCTCAGAAGCCGAATCAGAAATGAATAACTCTCTTTCTTTTTTTGCAGCTTAATTGTAATTGTCTAAATGATACAAAATAAATTATTGTTATAACAATATTAAATAATGAAATTATCAGAATAAGTGTTGCAAGGTTATTTAGTAATTAAATGTACCTAATTAAAATGTTCATACAAATAGCTATTATTGAAAATAAAAACATAATTTATCTACACACAAGATAGCAGATTTATCTAAGTCAAAGTATTTTGTTTTTAGTATAGTTTATATAAGTAAGATATGTCAACAAATCAAAATCCAAAAAAACATAATAAGCATATTATAGGTCATTAATCATTATTAACAATTCAGAAATGAAAAATCTTAATTGGGAATTGTGCACACTTACTTAGCTCTTCTAGAAAATATAATTAAAAATAATTAAATTTTAAATAAATTTACTTTACTTACAATTTGTTGTAAAATAAATTAAAAAAACATTTTAACTATCTAATTTTATCAAAACATTAAGATAAATATTTTAAAATTATATTTCATAATATTTAATTGATTTTTTATAACTTCAACATTTTTAGTTAGTTATTAATTATTATAATTATTATTTTTTTAGTTTTATTGAATATTAACAATAAAAGATTATATACGATATAATATGTACTTACTATAAAACCGCGAAACTACTTTCACTGGATAAGTTGGCCAGTCAATGTCTGATTCTGCACATTCAGATATCATTTTTGGGATATTACCAGATTTTGGCCATTTTGATATATACATTTTACCACAAATAATAAGCCAATTTTCTGGTATAACCGAGTACTTATTTTCACCTTCAAAGTATCCAACTATCCACTAAATAATAATAATTATACAGTGTACAATGTTAATATAAATAAATAGTACAAACCTATGTTAACCATTACCTATGTTTATACACAAAGTACTAAAATTAAAAAAATTAATTATTTGATACAGATAGAAATTTATATTTATGTACAAACATTAAAAAAATTAATAAGTAGATTGGTAATATTAAAATGCTTGTAATTTTTATAATTAATTATATTTAAATCTAATATAGTAATGCGCCCAAGTTGTACAAACACATTAATATTTAAGTATTATCATATATATATATATAAATATATATATTTGATGCCTATATAATAGATACTTCAATTAAGAAATATTTAAGTTAATAATTACATAAATAAATATAAGCTTATACACATAATTCTATAATATAATATTAGATTGGCCAGACATTCCATTTAATAAACTTGTAGATACCTATAATAGTATCTGAATATCTACTATTCATTTATTAACCTGGCCCAGTGGCGTAGTTATGATATTGTTCTGGGGGGGAGACGCTGCAGTATGCTAAGACAATAGTGTAAATTTAGTGTACATTTCCCTGGAAAAGTACATCAATAAAGTGATTTGTAATTTTATAAATGGACGTGGTCCTTATCAGCCGTATTATAAACAATATGTATACATCTATTTAATAATGTGATTATATTGTAAGTTGTAACGTATATTATGGTAAACTCATATTATATAAGCTATTAATAGTTTTTCAATAAAAACCACCATTTAAGATATACATATATATCTTAAATCATGATAAAATAAAAATCCAGTCACATATGTATCATATTCAAATTATACATTAAATATATCGTTACAACTTCTTTGTGAAGTCATATACTCGTATTATTAATAATTATTAAAACCAACTAATAACTTCTACAAAACTATACTTTTTGTATTCACATATACGACTGTTGCGCGACATAATATAGATATCGCAAAATTATATTTTTTTTCTGTAAATCTATATGATAGCACATAGATATTACAATGAGATGTCACTTTTGAGAATAAAAACAGACATCACATAGATTTCATTATCTTCTTTATGCACGTAGGGTAAGGATTCTGAGTCAATTGAAACAAATAAAATTTTGCCGGAAAACATTAACTGCACAGTCGGTGAAACTAAGAAAAATATAAATGGTGTTTTATATATTCATATAAGTCACTTTTATTATTTTAACATTACATTTAATATGTATTTTAAATATATATTCTGTCTTTTCTAAATCTTATATACTATATACATGCTTGCACAGTGATAAGATAGATCTTATCACTGTTTGTATGATTACTATCATTACAACATCTCCTTTTTCAGGACTACATATAACAATAATAGTAGATGATAATAATTAATAATACAAAGTGATAATATACATAAATAATGTTATATGCTTACAATTTTACAATACTTAAAATATGATACCTACCAACTATACAATACAAATACTAATTACAAATTCCTAAGATCTTACAAATTAAGTTTATTTGGTTTTTTAATTTGTCTACCAGCCCTTGTTATAATGCACTCTGTCACTCTTTCTTTCATACTACTATCTAGTTCTTTTTTGTTATGTTTACCAGTTATTTCAGTTTGACTATTGGTAATTTCATGCTCACTATTGTCATCATTCTCTTCTTTATCTACACTTATATCCTCATCCTCAATAAAATTGTCCTTAACCCTACATTTTTTTTTTATATAATTATTATTTCTTCTCAATATTTTACCTTTTCTATTTTTCACATAGTATGATCTGGGCCATTTTGTTTTCTTTACAATCTCTCCTTCATCCCATTCTTTTTTAAATTTATCATATATATAAACTTTTTCACCGTTTGTAAATTGTTTTTCCTCAGGTCCTGCAGTTTTATCATACCAATGTTTCTGATACTTTTCTTGTTTTCGCATTTCCCCATCACAACTTACTAATTTTGGTTTAAAAATTTTTGGATTTAAAAAATTGTTTAGTGTTCTTAGCTCCCTTGACATTAACAATTGTGCGGGTGAGTAATCCAAACCCGCCACTGGACTATTTCTATAATTGAGCAAAAATAAATTGAGATCTTTTTTTTCATATCTAGCTTTGGTGATCATCCCTTTTGCTATTCCTACTGCTTTCTCTGCCAAACCATTACTTTTTGCATAGTATGGACTAGACAATATTACTTCAAATTGCCACTGCCTGGCAAATGTTATAAACTCTTGTGAGCCACAAGGATTATTATCAGCCACAATCTGTTTGGGAATTCCAAATCTGCTAAATACAACTTTTAGTAACTCAATAACCGACTCGCTTGATTTGTTTTTTAATTTTAATACTTCTAACCATCTAGAATAATAATCGACCATTATAAGATAATTATTGCCAAATATTTCTGCTATATCCACACCTACTTTTTGAAAAGGAACGCTTGGTCTTTCATGCTGTTTTAATGGTTCTTTAATTTTTTTGACACCAAATTTTATACAAGTTTCACATATGCTAATTGTATTTGTTATATCAGACACCATCCCAGGCCAAAAAAAAATTTGTTTGCTTTTTTTCAATGTCTTACTTATTCCTAAATGTGTTTCATGTAGTTTTTTAATTATGTACTTACACATAACTCTCGGTACAACCAAACGACATCCATAATAAATCAAACCTTTTTCCAACATTAATTCATTTCTTACTTTATGATAATACCTTATATCCCCAAGACTATTAATTTTTTTAGGCCATCCTTCTCTTAGATACTGTTCTACTAATTTTAATGTATTATCTTCTAATATAGCTTTTTTAAATTCACCTTCTTTATTATTTTCAAATTTTAAGTTATCAATCTCCATAGCATGTACAATATCCTTAAGAGTATCATCTGTTTTTTCAACTTTTTGTTTATAATTTCTACTAAGCAAATCTGCTACATATAAATATTTACCCGGACAGTACTCTACCTTTAAGTTATAAATCATTAAATTTACCCTCATTCTTTTAATTCTGTTATTCGGTATTTTATTTAATTCTTTATTCATTATTGGAATCAACGGTTGATGATCCGTTTGAACTGTTATTACTTCCTGCCCATAAATAAGTCTATGAAATTTCATACATGAGAATTTAATTGCTAACATTTCTTTTTCGATCTGAGCATATCCCTGTTCAGTTATACTTAAACATTTAGATGCATAATACACGGGTTTATTTTTTTGAAATAGGCAACACCCGATAGCTTTTTGTGATGCATCACATTGAATTCTAAACTCATCTTTGGCATCATAATTGGCTAGAATGGGAATCTTTGATAAAATGCTTTTTAAAGTATTAAATGACCTTTCACAATTGTCACTCCATAACCAATAACTATCTTTTTTCAGTAAGGCTCTCATTGGCTCTACTATATCTGCCATATTTGGTATAAATGCCCTTAGATAGTTAACCATTCCTAATACTGACTGCAGCTCTTTCAAATTATTAGGACTTTTTAAATCTAATATGGCCTTTACTCTATCTTCATCTGGTTCTACTCCCTTTTCACTGAATTTTAAACCTAAATATTTTATTTCATTTTTTTTATATTGTATTTTATTTGGATTAAATTTTATATTTAATAACCTGGCTTTATCCATTACTTTTTTAAGAGCCTCGTCATGTTCTTCCTTTGTTTTACCGTATACTAATATGTCATCAATGTACACACATACATTTTGAATATCTCCAAAGTATTTATTTGTCAATTGTTGAAACAGTTCAGGTGCACACGCTATTCCAAATGGTAGTCTATTAAAATTATATGTACCATACGGTGTACTGAATGCACAATATTTTTTAGAACAGTCCTCTAACTCACATTGATAGAACCCATCCTTCAGGTCCACTAGTGTATAATATTTTTTATTCATCAATTTATTTCTAACTTCATCTAGTGTTGGAATTTCAACCATTTCTCTCACAATGTTTTTATTTAAGTCTCTAGGGTCTAAACACATTCTAAGTGATTTATCCGGTTTTTCAATAACTACTAAGCTATTTTGCCATTCACTTGGTTCTTTACTCTTTTCAATTATTTTTTTAGAACATAACGTTTTTAACAATTCCTTTAGTTTTTCCATTAATTTTATCGGGACCCGTCTGAAGCTATTTATTATTGGTACGCTTTCATGTTTTACCTTTATTTTAACTTTATCTGGAAAGCAACCAATACCTGTAAATACATCTATATGTTTTTTTATAAACTTTTCTGTATTAACCTCTTCTTTTATTTCATTCAACTCATTAATGTAGTTCAATCGTTTACAATCTTTATACCCTAAAATTGGCTTTCCATCATATTTCACAACTTCAAATATTGTAATAATTTGTGCTGATTGGCCTAGAACAGCTACCTCTACTTTACCTAATGACTTAATTATTGTTCCCCCAAACACTTTGATTACTACCTTACTGTCTTTATTCTGTATTTAATTTTTTATAAAACTCATCGACATTACATTTAATTGTGCCCCTGTATCAATTTTTATTTCAGTGTTTATGTTATTAATTTTAACCTTTTCTAACCAGGTATTCTTATTATCTTTATTAGCTATTTCATCTAATGTCAAATACTCTAGACTCACATTATCATTTTCACATTCAACCATATCAACTTGCTTATTGTTTTTGCATTTATAGGCAAAATGATTCAATTTTTACATATCCTACACTCTTTTCCATATGCTGGGCATTCCCTAACTTTATGTTGCTTACCACATTTATTACAATTGAATATCTTATCCTGATCATTCCTCCCGTTGTTGTATCTTTGGTTCTGTCTTCTGTCCTGTTTCTGCTCACCTCCTTGATTCCATGGTCTTCTTCTGTATTGTTCCATTACATCAACTTCTTTAGTTTGATCTTCTAATAATTTGCTGTTCAGCTCAGCTTGTTCCACTGCTTGACATAATTGAATTGCTTTATCCAATGTTAATTCTTCCCTCAGCATTCTGGTTTGTAGTTCTTTGTTTGCTATTCCCAATACAATTTGTGTTCTTAGTAATTTGTCTTCCATTGTTCCAAAGTTACATGTTTGAACCAATACTCTCAGTTCGGCGTAGTATTTATCAAAATTTCGTCACACAATTGTTTTCTAGTAAAGAATTTAAAATGTTCCATTATTTCATTACACTTAGGTATACAATAATTTTCCAAGTGTTTCAAGATTGTCTCAACTGTTTCTTTTCCTCTACAGGTAATTTGATTGATCTGTATAACTTTAATCCTTCTGTGCCAAGTAAGTTAAGTAATCGTGCTACCTGTGTTGGTTGAGGTTTTTTTATTGTCTCTGTCGCTTCAAAAAATATAATAACTTCATCCTTGAACAGCTTGAAATTCTCTGCTATATTACCAGACAATTTTAAGCACTCCGGTTTGTTGAACTCCATTTTTATCTGTTTTCATCCAGACTTTTACAGATTACTGAACGAAACGACCGACTGCGCCATGTTTTATATATTCATATAAGTCACTTTTATTATTTTAACATTACATTTAATATGTATTTTAAATATATATTCTGTCTTTTCTAAATCTTATATACTATATACATGCTTGCACAGTGATAAGATAGATCTTATCACTGTTTGTATGATTACTATCATTACAACAAATGGTATGTTATTCAAATTGAAATAGATAAATTAGATGTAGAGAAAATCTTATAGGTTTTTTTATAATCATTATTTTTATATAAAAATAGAATCAAATTTGGAAAACAAAAATGTTGAATCTACGAGTATTATGGAAATAAATGAAAATGAAAATAATGTGACTGATGAAATCAAAAATAATATTAATGGTATGTACCTACTATATTGTAATTATTGTTAAAAATTTTAATAGAAATAAAATTAAAGAAATATTTGTACATAATTATATAACGAAGCACATAATTAATTTTTAATTTTAATATTAATTCATGGGTTCTCTTTTCAAATATGCCTATATTATTTTTTCATATGTTTTATAAATACTAAAATATGTATGATACTTTATACACTTATGTATCAAAATATTTAAAATGTTCGTTAAAAATAACGAATAAATTAGAATATTTATTTTAATTGAAAAAAGCGGGTAAGTGGGTACCGCTCTGCTGTAGGGGAGACTGGGTACGATTGTAACACGGGACGATTGTAACACTAGCTAGAACTCGTTCCACAACCAATACAAAAACGTCAAATAAATACGTCAAATGTCCCACTGTATGATAATCAATGTTTTCTAATCAATTAGTTGATATCATTATTATAATGGAAAATAAAAATAAAAATGTGTTTTTGATAACTGATAGTAAATAATGTTATCAGTTAATTTTTATTTTTTATAATAATAATATTATTATTAGTTATTAGTGTTATTATATTATTTACTATATAAAATTCATATTTTTATATTTAGATAAACCTCAAAATGAATTAGAGAAAAATAATTCACACGAAAAAGGACTAATGAAAATAAATGTAATCTCATTTCAAAACGAACTTTCAAATATTTATAATGACAATATGACGCCATCTTTATCAAATTTTATACCACCACCATCAAATATTTCAGCAGATATCAAATTTAAATTTTGGAAAAATCATCCTATTCAGCCATTTTTAGAAGTAGGAAAATTGAATTTAGATCGAATTTATTTTAAAAAATTGTCCAATGGTGATGTAATAAATAGGAAATGGATTTCATTTTCAGTCGACACTAAATTATTTTATTGTGCTACATGTATGGCATTTTCAGTTGGTTCTGAATCAAAATTTATTTCTGGTTATAATGCTTTAGCAAAATCAAACCATAATCCCTATAAAGATATTGAACGACATGAAAATTCGACTATTCATCAAAATGCTGCAAATGCAGTTCTTCGTTGTAATTTGGAAAATGATATAGGTAGATTGATAAATCGAAATTTCATTATGAAACGTGCAAAAGAAATAGAACAGCGTAGAATGGTACTCAATAGATTGATAAACATAGTATTATTTATTGGAAAACAAAATATAGCATATAGAGGAAAACATGAAGGAGCTCATCATTAGATGATCGAAATAAAAATCATGGAAACTTTTTGGAATTGGTCTTACTAATTGCCAATTATGATAGTATACTAAATAATCATGTGCAAGAATCAATTAAATCTAGCAAAAAAATGATGAATAAAAAAGGTCGAGGTTCTTTAAATACATTTCTATCCAAACATTTTATTAATGATAATATAATCAATAGGATAGGAACTTCAATACAGTCGATTATAGTTAATCAAATAAAAGAGTGTAAAAAATTCAGTATCATGATTGATAGTACACAAGATACGGGAGTATTAGAACAACTGGCAATTTGTGTTCGATACTTATATAAGGGAAAAGTCGAAGAAAGGTTATTAAGTTTGGTTGTATGCAGTGACTCCAGTGGTCTAGCTCTTTTTAATTTATTGTGTTAATATACTTCAATCCCTAAATCTCTCATTGACTGATGTAATAGGTTGTTCTTTTGACGGTGCAGCTAATATGAAAGGTGCATATAATGGATTACAAGCACATATGAAAAAATCCAATCCATTAATAGTGTATACGCATTGTTTAGCTCATGTATTAAATTTAACGATGGAAGATTCAACAAAAAAAATTGTTGAAGCTGAAAACCTTTTTGGTTTGGTAGAACAAACAGCAGTTTTCTTATCAGATTCTTATAAAAGAATGGAAGTTTGGAAATGTGTTACTGGGAAAAACCATTCAGGACATAATATATTATATATACTCCAAAAAATTTGCACAACTAGATGGTGGAGTAAAGAAAAGGCCTTGTCTTCTATTATAGATAAAGAATTCACGACTAAAACTGACCTGCTGAAAGAAAGTAAATTAATTACATTATTACAATTTTTAATAGAAATAAATAACGGCAATTTCAATTCGTCCACCAAGTTTATGGCAAGAACTCTAATTGAAAAATGGTCACTTTTTAGGACTATACTTATATCGTTTGTGCTTCTTGATATATATTCTATTACCACACCAGTATCAATTTATTTACAATCAAAATCTTTGGATTACCTAAAAGCATGGTCAATGATTAGTATTATGTTAAAAAAAATTCAAAAACTTAGAAATGATGAACATATTTTATATTTATATAAAAGATCCCAAGAATATACTAAAAAAATTAATATTTTTTTTTAAAGATGAACCATTAATAAATATTGAGGAAGATTTTATTGAAAAAAGAGTTTCACAGAAAAAGATGCTTCTTGGTCAAACAGCAACAGATGATTCAAGAAATATTACATCATTTAATAAATTCAAATGTATGGTATTTTCCATCATTGATAATTTAGAAATTAGTATTTCTGAAAGATTTATACCAAATGAACAATTAATGAAAGACTGTGGCTGGTTGGATCCAAAAAAATATTGTGATTTACAAACTATTAATGAAATTCCAGATAATGTATTTAATGAAATAACAAAATTAGCTAATGTTGAAAGAAGCACAGTACTCTCAGAATTAAAACAATTTGCAAATTACTATCATAGCATTATTCCAGAACACCAAAGTAATATATCAGAACAAGAGGGAGAAAATGAAATAATAAACAATTCAGAATCTGAATCAGAAGTTAACTATGAATCCATTCATTGTAGTAAGTGTAATAAGTGCTTAGCATGTGCTTATATATTAATAGAGGAATTATCAAAACAGTCTAGTCTTTTCAATAATTTATATATCGTTTTCAAATGTGCTTTAATATTACCATTAACACAAGTAACATGTGAAAGAGTTTTTTCGAAATTAAAAATTATTAAAATAGACTCAGATCAACACTTTCTCAAAATATACTTACTCCATCAATGCTAATATCCATAGAAAAAGATCTAACTAAAGATATAAATAAAGAAGATATAATAAATGAAATTTCCAAATCCTCAATGGAATTAAAAAGGCTACTTCAATAATTTTTTAATGTACATAGCAGTATATATTTTATTATTTAACATTATCTACTTGATAATACATTTATTAAAAAAGTGAGTTTTAATAAAGATAAATTTAAATATTTTTATGCACTAAAAAATGTATTCCAAAATAATTATACTTTCCTTTCCTTATTTTGATATATAATTTATTTTTTTTAAATTATTGGGTCCCCCCAAAAAAAAATTCTGCCTGGGCCCTCAGGTACCCAGGCCGACCCTGTTTATGAATACAATAATAATATACCTGAAAGACTTTTCAACACTGCAAGTCGTTGCTGGAAGTGAAATTGCTATCATAGCACACATTCGTATAGAAGGAAGTTATTCAGTTTCTTTAAAAACATCAGTGAAATCCATCGTATCTGACACTTCTTTTGAATTCCACATATTATACTATACTAAACCTTCCTCTACAATATTGTCCACAAATTCTCCATAAAATTGTTTAATTCGATTGAGATGCTCAGTTATTTCCTATCTTGAGAACTTTTTTAAACTTTTTGGATGTAGAGAAAATATGCAAAAATCATCATCATTTTTTTTTTGAAACCGAAATGTTAAAGATGATATTAATGAGTCCAAATATGGAAGAAAAACTGACATTCTGTAGTAGTCAATTGGATTATTTGTAGGATAATTTGATCTCAAGGTCTGTTTTGAAGTAATTCTGGGTACCAAAAATTCAATATCAACATCGTCAGCATACTGTTTAATATCTTTCATCAAAATGTTAAAAACCTGTTCACTATTACTTCTATCCGCTGAAATAATATCAGTCAATTTTGTACATGCTTGTGTACTGAAAATAAATCAATATCTACACCTTGTAGTTTGTTAGTGACTGGTTCAATAATAGCTTAATATTTTGCAATTACCCTTAAACAAACTAAAACTGTAGAGAAGTTATTGAATTAAAAATATATACTGATTTAACTGATGTATCCTTATAACCAATTATTTTAAGATAATTAAGAGCTTCAACAATATCAATATAGTTTTCATAGAACTTCCTCAAAGCCTTGTGGGATTCTGACCATCTTGTTAAACACAATTTTGTCAAACTTGGAGCAACTGAACTTCTAAGAGAACTTTCTTTAAAAAAATTAATTGTTTCTTTAAGAATTGCGATTGTATTCCTAATTTCTGGAATAGAATTTAATTCATTCAGAATTAAATTTAATTTGTGACTTGAACAATGTATATAATATATTGCTTTATTACACTTATCTTGAATTCGTTTTTGTACCCCACTAATATGACCAGACATAGTACTGGCACCATCATATCCTTGACCAATTAATTTATTTAAATCTATCCCCAATCAAGCAATGACATAATAATTCATTTGAAATATTTTCTGTATCTAATTTATTAAGTGCTATAAATCCAAGAAAATCTTCTCTCATAGTTGGGGATTGATTTTCTATAAATGTATACCTTATACATATTGATATTTGTTCTGTTCCACATATATCCATTGTTTCATCAGCAAGGATAGAATAACATTCAGGTTTTTTTATTTGTTCCAAAATTATATTTGAAGTAATAGACCCAAAAATATTAATAAATTCATTTTGAATACGATGTGATAAATAACTTGCATTCTTTGGAGCATTTTTAAAATGATCCTCTAAAACAGCGGTTCTCAACCTTTTTGAGTTCGCGACCCCCTATAATGTCACCAAGATGTCTAACGACCCTTTTGTAAAGTAAGCATTAAAAAATTGAATAAACTGTTATTGTATTTATTTATGTATATATTTTACAAAAAAAGTAATTAATTCGACTTACAGATAATTTTAAATAAATAGATAATATAATATTAAATTTAAATTTTTTTCGTCTTAAATATTTTACAAAAAAAGGTATACTATGTACATTTGAATATTTTTTAATTTAATGACTCTTTTGTTGTTGATTTGAAATAATTTTGTCAATCCTTGGCTCAATAGATTTGGATAGACTTATTCTTATTGTTGGCGATATATCCAGCCGATTTCTCGATTTGGTTTTAATTGTAGTCATCGTAGAAAATCCTGCTTCGCATAAGTATGTTGTTGAAAATGGAATAAACTTTTTTAAAGCTTCCTCTGTCAATGCAGGATACTCGGATTGAATTTTGATCCAAAATTTACTTATGTTTTTATTACTATGAAAAATCTGTACCAACCCTTTGTCTGAATACAACTCAATTAATTTTTCTTCATTTAATGATGATAATTTTTTTTTTCTGATTTAATAAATGGATTAATAACCCATAAATTGTTTAAACGAATATCTTTTGTTGGATCAAAATATTTAAGAAATTTTTCTTTTAGTTTTAATAAATGAATCGCAATAACATTTTGCATTTCATTTGTTTCATTTTCATTTATTATTTTTTCTTCCACCGTATTAAAAAAAGATGGGGACATATCAAACGTAAACTTTTGACTTTGTAATCTTTTTTCCCAAAGTTCGATTTTGTTAAGAAATGCTTCTATTTTATTGTTTGATGTAAAAATATTAGTATAGGGCCCTTGTAAACTCAAATTTAAATCGTTGAGAATAGAGAATATATCTGAAAGATAAGCAAGATTTGCTAACCATAAATTATTTTCAAAATAATCACCCAAGGGTGATTTTTTTCTCTCAAAAATATTTCCACTTCGGTTTTAAGTTCAAAAAAACGAGTTAAACATTTTCCTTGTTATAACCATCTGACATGTGTATGTAATAGCAAACTAGTGTAATCTGAACCCATTTCGTCACACATGACTTTAAAAATACGCGTATTTACTGCACTAGATCGAATAAAGTTTATAATTTTAATGCAGGTATTTAAAACATCAAATAAATTTTCACCCATATCTTTAGTGGTCAATTGCTCTCGGTGAATGAAACAATGAGTTGAAATTATATCCTTATGAGCTATCTGTTTAATTCGTGCTACAAGACCATTAAACTTTCCCGTCATGGCTGCAGCACCGTCAGTACATATACCAATACACTTGGAAATAGATAGATCATTTTTGTCGAAGTACACTAAAATAGCTTTGAAAATTTCCTCAGATGTACAAAACGTTGGTAAATTTAAACAACATAAAAACTCTTCATTTATGTCATTCAAATATACATATCTAATATAAATTAATAATATTGCTTCATTATTAATGTCTGTAGATTCATCGATTTGAATTCCATAAAATATAGATTTGTTTATTTTTTGAATAAGTTGATATTCAATGTCAACAGCCATAATATTTATTCTTCTGCTGATAGTATCATTGGACATGGGTATACTGTTTATTTTAGTTGCATATTCACTACCAAACAACTCAGTAAAAATATCTATCATGCAAGGTTTCAATAGTTTTTCACCGATTATATGCCTTTTTAGATTTAGCTATATGCATGGCTGCCAAATATGAACATTTTAAGTATTTTTTATCTTCAGTAGTAAAAGATTTGATAATTTTTTTATTTTCTTTAAACTCGTGTAATTTTCTTAAAAAAAAATCTTTATTTCGATTTTTATAATGAACGTGATTTGTTTCAAGATGACGCAAAAGTTTATTAGGTTTTAGAGATGCATTGGCCAACACCATACTACATATAATATATTGAGGCAAATCTATATTATTTTCACGTAAATAAGTAAACCCGTATTCGACGTAATTTTCATCATAGTTCAAAATTTTTGTAGTTAGTTTTACCTTTTTAAGTGGTGGTCTTAATTCATTTTCACTAACATCTGAATCAGGACCGTTCACATCTGCTGAAGATGAATTTGATGTTGAGGGTTGTTTAAAAAAATTTGACAAAGATGTTTGCTTACTCATTTTTTTAAAAATTAGGTATTGAATAAACGTACAATATGTACAAATAGCGTATAACTTATAATAACAATACTTTACCAGCAAGCTGGTGTACGACATACAACTGACGAAATACCGATAAAATACTTAGAACATCGCGTAATCGATTATATTGTTATCTTATCTGTAATTAGCCTTGCATTGTATTATAAATAAATAGTACGTTTTTGTCGACTATCGGACTATCCAAACAAAAATATATATATTTTAACACTTACTATTTATTATAAGATTCTAAGTGAAACAATTTTTTTCCCACATGAATTGGCGACCCTAAAAAAGTTGTTGGCAACCCCCAAGGGGGTCGCGACCCCCCGGTTGAGAATCGCTGCTCTAAAATATTATCACCAAACTCTACTCTAAACTTCAAAAAATCATTAAACAATGCAGAATCGTCAGAATAACCTCTTAATGGTAAGCCATGTGTCCCAAGAAAAAATATTGATGAAACTATTGACTTTGGCTTTAATGTATTAGTCTCTGTCATTAATTTAACTGAATTATCAATAATTTGATGAACATTTGTTGTTTTGTTTAACATAACAGAAATAAAATCTTTGGATTTTAATGTTGTAAACTTATGCCATTCACTATTTAAATGAACTTTTGTTTGCTCATGAAATTTTTTATAGTTCCAAAAAACGTTTTTTTTATAAATACACCTTTAAAACTACCTCTTTTAATTGGAGATTCAAATAGCACACAATATTTACATAATGCACTTCAAAACAGACGAATAACACAGCCAATCATAATGCTTAAGCCATTCATGTAAAAAGGGCCTTTTTCCATGTGTAATATCATCTTTAAAGTTATATTTTAGGTTTGGAATCTATGGGGTGTTGTAACGTGTCCGCTTCAGCACTCGAAATAGAATTAGATGTATAATAAAGATACACGATTGTTTGTATTATTCAAAGTATTTATTTATTAAAACATAACAAACGTCTGTACTGGATTTAGAAGTACATACTCTCGTCGTCTCTCGTATTCGACTCCCCGAGTTTGTCTATCACCTTACTATTTATGCTATGCGGAGTCACCTTATTATGATGACGTCCGTACGATCTCAAGGTGTACTCTATTTCTAGCCATCACCTTTGACCTGCGCACACGCTTTCCTATAATATGGACTTTTAGCAAAGTCAACGAATGTCAGTACATACATACTTATACATATTATTTATATACTAATAATAAGGATTATTACAGGGGTCATAAGTAGTTGGTATTTAAGTAAGTTATCTTGAATATTTGTATTTAAAAAAAGACCAATATCATAATCTGGTTTAATTTCATTAACAGAAGTATCATAAACATTCATCTAAAAGGACAAAATAACTTTATAAAAATGTTATCTGTTGAATGTATTTAATTAATTGACAGTAAAACACACTCTTACCTTTGATTGCTGAGTAGTCGAGTCACAAAAATTAGATGTGCTCATGTCCTACAATTAGTTTAAAAAAATTGATTAATTAAAAACAGTTAACTAGTACCTAATAAAGTAATAAATATTTACTATGGTTTGAGATTGTGTTAAAATTTCTTCAGCATCATCAGTTTTTTTTTTCTTTGAAAAACATGAATATAAATTTGTATTTATTTTACTCATGACTATACTGTAGAAGTCTTATATTTTATACTTTTTAGATAATACTAACAATAAGTATAATAATAATGATTAATTATTATTTATTAATAATCATAAAAATAAACGAGATCACAATATTCACTATTCACAGTTACGGTCTACTGTATACAACAATTACACGACTAACTGTGCGTCACTGGGTCGCATTTTCGTGAGTTATTTTATCTATAGTTGTTGTCGTATCTGTGTAAAATGAACCTATTAAACTAACTAAAAATAGCCCATTACAAAATCAAATAAATTATAATTATTAAGATTGGGAGATTCTATATTTCGTATCCCACGAATTATCCTAACCTAACCAGATGCTAGGTAGAAAATATTACTATAGTTCGTGATACTATTGATGATAATTTGCACGGACTAATAGTCCGTGATAATTTGTAATTCCATATGTTGATTACTGTCAATTATATTAATTAATTTTCATATAATTATTAATTACTGATAAGCTCGAAAAAGTTTTATTCTATATGACTATATGTATATTATTTTATATTTTTGATGGTAAAATGGAATAATATGCATGATATTTAAGTAAAGTTAAAAATTCCCAGGGGGGGCAATGTCCCCGTTGCCCCCCTCCCCCTGCGGGCGCTCTTGATCTTATTATACTTGTTAATTTTTCTTTATTTTTTATAATTTGGTCCTTAACTTGTTGGTTAATTTGAGATGAAACTGAGCCGTATTTTTTCGTTAACAGCCATGAGTTGTATTTTATTACAGCATTTTTATGCGAACTAGTATTTTTATGTTTTTTTGTCAGGTTACTTTTCCAATCGGAATATCCACGATTAATTAAAGCATCTTTTTCAATATGAGACTGAGACTGAGAAACCGTTAGGTGAGGAGGAAAATGACGACTGTAATAACAAAAAACGGCATTTAGTGTAATTGAATATTCCAACCAAGGATATTTACTATACCAACTGCTTTGAAAACATCGATGTTTTCCAGAAATAACTGTACGAGGAAAATTAATAATAGGTTGTACGGCACTTTCGTCACAAGTTGAACTTAAATCAAGAACGTTCAATTTCAAAAGTTCATTGGAATTTGTTTGTTTCAAATATGGTTTTATTGATTGGAAATTTTCGACGGATCCAAAACACTTGAAATATTTTTAGTGACATCATTTGATTTAACTTTATTAGGAATCAAAAACCGTTTCATATTATTTATTAAATGTACACTGTAACGACAACGACCATTCGGGATTGTGAATCGCACAATATTAGTAATTATAGGTAGATTATCTACCGTAAATAGTAGATACTAGGTAATTGCTTAAAATGTTAATGAGTTTAATCGTGAAACTAACTTTCCAATAAAACTTTATCTCGAGAATTTTGTAAGTAACGTTTTTATCGATTTACCTATTTTCCAATATTTTTTTTACTTATCGTCTATCGACTAGTGTGATAGTCCTAATGATATTTTAATGACGTCGCCGCGCCGTCTTGATACAGACAAATTATTATAGTGTTATAATTATAGTATACTGTTGTAAAAACGTGTTAAGCGTACGAATATATTATTTTTAATATTATTGGTATTTTCTAGAGAAAATCTGGGTAGGCCCGGGCATACCAGGCCTACCTACTGGCTACGCCCCTGTTTGACACTAAGTGGATGGATATGAATTATATGTTTTTAATCTTAACAAAAATGTGGTATATTCTGAATGTGCTGGATACGAATTATTTCGTACTAAATAAACTAACGACGGAAAATCGTTGGAAAACTTCTGTAAATTCATGGTTTTTAATAAAATTGAAAAAAATACTTAAAAAATACAAATCGATAAGATAATTTATAAGTAAAACAAAAAAAAAATATAACACAACTTGATTGATCAACGGTTCGTTAGTAATTGGTCAAATATTTTAAATTAATGTTGTCTTATTAAATACTAATCGATAAGATAATTTATCAGTAAAATAAAAAATAATACAACTTATTGTTCAACGGTTCATTAGTATTTGGTCAAATATTTTAAATTAATGTGTTCTTATTGAATATCATAACTGAAAAAATTATAATGTAACTGGGTTACCATTTAATATTTTCTGAAAAAATGATAGGGAGATTGGTTGCACTGTAAGGAGGATATTCCCCCCTAAATTTTTTTCATCTCCCTGTAAAAAATGGAACCAGAAACTCCAAATACATACTACTATGATAGATTTATATATGTTTTATATATATTTTTTTTTTATGGTTTAAAGGGTTCGTAGTGTATTTTTTGAAATTTTAAATATGTACTTTTTTTAAAGTACAATATTACTTACTTACAACCACATAAAAATAATTTAACAAATACTTTTTAAAAGCTAATTAATGTAATTACCATATTATTATTATATTTAATTTCAAATAAATTTATATATATTTATAGTTCAAGTACACTTTTGATTGAAAAACTTTAAAAAAACTATCTATACTCCAAGTTCAAATAAAATATTGATTATTAATTATTTCTAATATATTACTATTATTATTGTTTGTATTATTTTATGTATCGACCATTCAAAATATTTTTATACATTTTTGTATATTAAAAACTGCGAGTATATTTTTACTATGTTTTTATACTCTATTTCACCTAAGAGTGAACAACTCGCTGACTAAAACACGTTTTTTTCGCGCATGTTTGTTGCCACGAGAGCGCTGACGACAGCTAACAACCAATCACAGTGCTCTTAACACTCGTCGGGGGGTCTGTCGACTGCCGGCGGCTCAGTGTGTATAAGCAGAAACGGTTCATTCTTAGGTGGAATAGAGTATAGATTAGATAGAACTAAGTGATGGATGTAGGTATTTATTATATAATGATGTGCTCTTGTTTTAGTTAAAAAAAAATAAACAAAAATCGTTATTAACAATATTTTTTCATAAGCTTTTAAAGTTCAAATTATTAGGAAATATGTTAAAATCTCGAAAATTTGCAAGTAATTTTGTAGTTGAAAATTCATAAAAAAATGTATATTTTTATATTTACAAAATATTATTTCTGGAAGCATACATTCCATATAAAACCTAAAATAATAAAAAACAAGTATTTATATAATACTATATAGTATATAGTATTTATATTGAAATGTATGATGTGTTTTAAGGTTAATGATACAAAAAAAAAGCCTAAATAAAATAATAATTAATCAATTACATTTTTAACTTATCAGCCATATTAGAATTCCAAAATGTTGAATCGTAATAAATTTTTTCAATATTGATCCAATTATTAGTATAAATTACAAAATAGCAAACATCTCGACGGGAAATGTGCAACTGCCCAATAATTTGATAATAATAAATATAATCTTTTTTTAGTTTCACTTGATTTTTCACGACAGAACAATATGGTAACTATAATTAATAATAAACTCAATATGGAAATTATTAAAAAACAATCAAAGTGTTGACTTTAATGAAAGAAGTTAAAAACTAATAAATTAGATAGCAATTTGTGTATAACTTACAAGTTTACTATTAACAGCTTCGATTGCGGTCGATGTATCACGAGCAACATATGGACATTTTATTTCCATAATTGCCATATCACCAATCAAACCATCTATTCAAAACAAATTAATGTTATATAATTTATATGAAAAAATAAAAATGTATTTTACCTGGACTAGCTGCCAAGTAAGGTTCATCAGGATCAACTACCAATCCACTTTCTATAACCTTTTCTCCAATTATTTTTTCGGCTTTTTGACGTCCAATCGACTCAGTATCTCGTCCGTATTGCATTGTTTTGGATTGTATATTAGTTGCGTATAAAAT
>NW_026083090.1:0-99687 GCF_020184175.1 Aphis gossypii
TACTTACAACCAAAAATAGTGTAAAAAATAACAAAAGTGTTTGGTAAATATTACAAAAGGATTTGTGAACAACTCACAATTGTGTACTGATTTCTGACAGTTAAGTCCATAGCTACAGCAAAATTGTACAGTTACCACTATCAAAATAGTTAGCATTACATGCATGGTAACTTCTACATAATGTTTTGTTGTCACAGAGGCAACCAAAAAAATTGATTGCAGTTATAAGATTCTTGCTGAAATTACCAAATATTTTTTTCAGTGTAAGGAAACGTATGGTTATACGAAAAATAACTTTATGTGTTATTCAACTTTTTGCTTCTCAGATTACGGGTGAAATAATGGTCGTAGGTACTTCGACCATAGACCCTTTTTGAATTGTCGTACGCTAAAATACCAGAATCTCGAGTTTCATAGTGATCGATCGAAAATTCAAAATCCAAAAAACACGTTACTACGTAATTTACTAAGTACAAAAAACATACAAAAAATCATAACTCCCGAACCACAAGTCGCATAACGTCGATCTCGGAACCCATCGATTCGGCGCAAAGTCCTCTATAATATTCAATTACAAAAACGGTTTGTTGCGCCCAAATCTTAGTGCCCATTCCAAAAAAACCGAAAAAAATGTAAATTTTGAACTTTTGAAGCCCCAAATTACAGGGAAAAACGGCTTCTACGGTCTCGACACAAGACGCCAAATTTGATCACCGACCTTCAAACTACCCAGTTCCCGAGTTTAAGAAACATTGTACAAAAATTAAACATTTTCAAAAATACACCTAGGGGGGTGTTCAAAGACCCTCGACTTCGGGAATGCGTCTTAGAAGAGCCTAAACCAAAACGTTGGTGAAGCAATGGTCCCCCTAAGTTGAAACCTGTCCGAAAAATACTAGATTGTCTAGATTACCTACCTATTTGTGTATTTATATTATATTAAAATACAGTATTTGTAATAAGGTGATTTGTTTTGAATGAAGGAAAACGATTTTTGTTATCCGACAACTTAGATTTATTTTTAAACTTTCAAACGATAAGTAAATAAGAATGTTCGCTGTGGATGAAGGACTTAGTATTTTAACAGAAGCAAGCTGCAAATGGTATTGTGACTAAAATTTGAACCTCTGTACTTGACAATTTTACAGTTTTATGCAGTTATATGTTTATTTTTTTATGCATACATAATAACTTAATTTATGACAAGTCTCAAAACCTTTAACGCTGAACAATAGGTATAGTAATTACAAAATAACAAGGGTAAATATTATGTTTTCTATTCAGAATTATTGTGGTCGTCCATTTGAGGACGATATTAATCACACATAAGAGAACGAGAAATTGTGAACCCAAAACTTTATCGGTAGAGAAATTTATGAGGATTCCATTTAAGTGGTCAGTGTAACAAATCTTCCAGTAGTTAAATAGATAGCTTTCAAAAAGCATAAAAAAACCAAAAAACAATACAAAATTTGCTTTATCAATTATTATAGATTATAGATTAGTATAACCACGGTTGTATATAGTTTTAGAAGGTTACCATTTCAAATCTTAACCAATATTTGAGGTTATTAATTTATTTTTTATTGTTTTTAATTTCATGATAAAGAAAAAATGATTATTATCAATTTTGATATTTTTGATTTAATTTTTAAGTATTTAAAGTATTTTACATTTTTTGTTTTGTTTAATTGAATAATAATTTCACTACAGTGTACAGTATACAAATTTCAAATCTAAACAGTTCTCCTTAGATGTGGTTTTTGTAAGTCGTTCATAGTTATTAGTCATCATTTGTGTATTCTGTAGATTTTATTTTATATAACATTGTTATTATTTCTAGGTGCAATGTATAGACAAAGAATTAAAATCATCGCAAAAAACAAGTTAAAATCATGCTATCTACAACAATTACATTACTCAATTCATGTAAGTTTGGTATAGTGTTACAATTTCTTTAATAGGTGTATTATTTATTTAAAGTTTTTTTTTTATTTCACATCTAAAGCAACTTAAAAGAAATATGGAAAAGATAATTATTTATCTTACAAAGTTACAATCAGGTATGGATTGATTACCTACTTGAGAATTTGTAATTATTGACTGTTCAATTTTATAGTATTGTTAAATGTTGATAGAATTAATAATTCATAATATTAAAATAGTTTATATATTTATAATATAATTATTGATTTTACTTTTCTCTATAACACATAGACAATTATAAATAGTATAAGTATACTCTATAAGCACACCACTATAATACAAGGATGTTTGCTAATAAAATTTGAATAATATTGATTATAGTAACTATTTTACATTGATACAATTTTCAGAATAATTTTATTAATATTATTTTTTATTATTTTTTTCAGCTTTAGTCAGCAAGATACAATAATTGATATAGGCATTTGTCCAGGACAATAAGGAGATTATTCTGTTTTGAAAAAAGCTTTTTACTAACAAATGTTAAGTTGTAAACTTACACATCTCTATTATTCAACAATGTATTCTTCAGTTCATAATTTTTTTATATCATATGGTTATATCATATGGTTATATTTTTTATTTTTTAATGTATATTTTATTTTATTTTTTTGTTTGTGTATAATGGCAAACATAAGCCATAAATAATATATATATTTTTATTTCATCATTATAATTTTTAAAAGATTTATAAAATCACAATTTTATTATTTATACATTTTTTATGTGTGTATCTTATGTAACTATTTACCTTAAACCTAAAATACATAATATAGGTTTAAGCAAGTAAATACAATTTTTAAGTTTTATATATGGTTTATATGCTAATGTATATGACATGATTGTGTATTTCTATAACAGTGCCTTGATTCTATTGATGAGTAACTTTTTTTTATAATATTTATACCCAAAATTATCAACATAAAATTTTGAGTTGAGCCGAATGCCAGGGATTGTCCTATATGTTCTTGCTTGTTGTTGTTCTTTTTCTCCTTCTTCTTGTGGCTGATTTTCTTCTTGTTCCTCTGCCTGTGGCTGATCTTCTTGTTCTTCTGCCTGTGGTTGATCTTCTCCTTCTGCCTGAGGTTGATCTCCTTGTTGTTGCTGTTGTTGATCTTCTTCTTTTTCTTCTGCTTGTCGTTGATTTCCTTCTTGTTCTTCTTGAATCTGAATGGCAGCAGGACGTTGGGCGTAGTTGTGGTCTTGTAGGAAGAGGTTGAGATTTGGAACACCGACTTCTTCGTGATTTGCTGGAATGACATAGTCATGATCTCTCAATGCCATTTTACTATGCTAAACAAAACTTAAAAAAATATTAAACAAACAAAAGAAATATATGTATAAATATAAAGTCGGTTGGTTTTAAGAAAAACCTTTTATATATACTTATAGGCAAGTCACAGAGATTGGTCTTGAGAAAAACCGTTTATTTCTTTTACTTACAGTAAAATCGCAGAGATTGGTCTTAAAAAAAACTGTTTTTTTTTTTCTCGTAGGTAAGTGGCAGGTAAATGGCAGATATATCAGGCTATATAATAAATTAAAAAAATTGTATTAGTATCACAGTCATTCACAGATATGATAAAATATCTAATTTTATTTTGACCTATACCCAACTTGCACGTATAAATATCCAGATAACAGTGAAACATGGGATAGACACAGACATTTTTTGTATTTTCAGTGATATAAAGAATACAATGGGACAAGATCGAAATAAATTTAGAAAGTTTGAATCAGGATATGCAAAGCGAGAAAAGAAAAAGTAAAAAGAAGATTTAGTAAAAAAGATACGTGGAAGTCTCGATAAATTTTTTCCTACCTCTAACAAAGTAGAAACCACAATGGTTAATAAAAAAGTTACATCTGAAAATAACATGGAAAATAATTTTGAAACTTATGAGACATTAACAAATGATAATATTGTAGGATGCTTAAATTTTGGCGGGGAAAAAGTTGATGCCGCTGATAATTTGTCATTTGAAAATCATAGATTGGAAGATGTAATACCTTTTTCTGCTAATATTAATAAACTGATGATCACTTAAATAAAAATGAATTACATTTATTGAAAGATCATGCGAATTGGCAAATCGTAATGAATAATAACACAAAATATGAAATAGTTAAATTGGGTCCTTCACGTGTAATAAATCATAATTCATAACTTTCCAATTACAGTACAAGATGATGGTTCAAATAGGAAATTTTCAACAAAATTATAGTACCGTAATTTAATTAACGGAGAACAAATTAATAGATTTTGGTTAATTTCTTCAAAGTTGGAAGATTGCGTATTGTGTTACTGTTGTAAATTATTTAGTACCCATGCTAATTATGAAAAAGAGACTTCATTAAGCTCTAAAGGTACCAATGACTGGAGACACTTATCTGAAAAACTTAAAACTCATGAAAAATCTTTTCACATTATAAATCTGTCGAAGCCTGGATGGAATTGAAGACTAGAATATCCAAAGGAAAAACAATTAACCAACTAGAAATAACTATTATAGAAAGAGAAAAAAATCATTAGAAAAATGTATTGAACAGAATCTTATCAATAATTCATTATTTAGTGTCGTATACGCCGAGTGCTCAAACGTATACCAAAAATAAAATAAAACCAAAATTACGTAAAAGAAGAACTTTATTCACATATGACGTCTAGTGGTAATCGAGTCACACGATTACCACTACTTACCCTTTAGCTGTCTTAGCCATATCCCTTATATATTAAACTTACAATCGAATTACTATCGATTGTTTTGCATTTTTCTATTATTACGTTAAATTTATAGGTAGTTCATAGACACTATGAAACTATGACTATTATGTAATTGTTATTTTAACCCGATTAATTATTAAACAAATTTATTTACATTTCTTATTATTTTATCTTGCTTACTATGCTAACTGTAATATAAAGTTTACTGACACTGAATTGCACAATTGTTGTTTTAACCTATTTGTGTGAATAATTAAGTATTGCTTAATTTATTGAATTTCGCCGTTTTACTTATTATCTATAGTTCTTTTCTTAACTTATTTCTTACGTACTAACATCTCTTATAAAAAATTCATTAAGGCCTAATACAACATTAGCCATACACAATGATGCTTTTAGGGGTACAACAGATATCTTATACGCTAAAGGGAACGGAAAATTTTTTGGTATTATTGAAATGCTGGCAAAATTTGATCCGATAATGGAGGAACATTTAAGACGAATTAAAGATGAAGAAACTCGAGTGCATTATTTAGGCCATGCTATAACTCATTCAAATAATGGCAAATGAAATAAGACAAAAAATAATAAGTTTGATATAGGCAGCGAAATATTTCACTGTTATAATGGATAGTATACCAGATATAGGACATCAAGAACAACTTACAATTCTCATACACATAGTAAATATAGAAGAAAGCAATGAATCTGATCCAACCATCCAAGAATATTTTCTATACTTCATAAATGTTAATGCTACTGGATTAAATTTATCTGAAGTTCTCATTAAACAATTATAATTATGTAATATAAATAGTGGAGACTGTAGAGGTCAAGCATAAGACAACGGGTCAAATATGGTTGGAAAATACCAAGGAGTGCAGACACGTATTTCATATATAAATACCAGAGCCTTTTTTACACTATGTGCCAGGTAAATGTAAGTTGCGTCCCAAAAAAAAGGTTCCGATAACAACATACGTAAGTTGCGGCCCGATATTTCTCAGCCTCTCAGGTACATATGTAAGTTGCGGCCCGTGTTTCTGTCATGTCTATCAATTGCGTCCGATGGAAAATCTGTAAAACTAACATTTATAATATTTTTATTGATGGCTGGATAATAACGACTCATATCAAAAGAGTATATCCGGTTCTCTATCTGCTAAATTGTCTAAATTTTACTGTATAGTAACATTACATACGACAAACACGTATTAGTTCAGCGATAACCGTTCTATACGAATGCACGTGGTGATTTTTAAAAATGAACGTAATAAATAGTGAAATGCAAAGTGAAAAAAATAAATCATTAAAAGTGATTTCAGGTAATAAGTTTCGTTTTCATAAGTTTTTAAAAAATGATGTTGAACGTTATGTGCAGCTCACAGTTTAAATCAAGTTCTCTGCGATGCGGCAAAAAATTCTACAAGAGCAATTTCATTTTTTGGTACAGTACGTCGTGTTTACACCTTATTTTCAGCTTCAACAAATCGTTGGAGTATAATTCAAAAGCACTGCAAATTATTTACTGTTAAACAATGGTCAGATACAAGATGGGAAAGTCGACTAAACAGCGTGAAAGCATTACGATTACAATTTCCGTGTATAATAGAAGCTTTAGAAGAAGTATAAGAAATGGCAAATGATTTAATGGCTAAAAGTGAAGCTAATTCGTTATTAAACGAAATTAGTAATTATGAATTTATACTTAGCCTTGTTATATGGTATGATATTTTAGAAAAGGTGAATATTGTAAGTAAGAATCTTCAATCCCAGAATATGGAAATCAGAACTTCTATAAAAATGGTATACGGTCTTTTAGAACATTTGAAACAATATAAAACAACAGGATTCAATTCTGCAAAAAATAAAGCAAATAAACTGGCTTCAGAAATAGACATCCCAATTATTTTTAAGTGTTGTCGTATAAGAAAGAAAAAGAAGATGTTTAGTTATGAGCATGACGATGAACCAATTTCAAATGAGGAAGATCGTTTTCGCATTGATTATTTTCAAGTTATTGTTAATCGTGCAATAGAATCTATTAATAAACGTTTTGGACCAGTTAGAATCATATTCGAATAATTTTGGATTTTTGTATCAAATAAGTAAAATAAAAACTATGAAAGAAGATGAGTTACTAAAATATTGTAAAGATTTATATTTAGTGTTATCCGATGGTGATCTGAATGATTTGGAAAGACTTGACTTATTTTCTGAACTTCTTATTTTTCGTATGATGATTAATGACAATACAACTCCACTTAAAGCTCTTGGTATTTTAAAAAAGACAAATGGTGCATTTCCTTACATATCTATTGCTTTAAGAATCATGTTAACGATACCAGTAACATCAGTAATCAGCTTGTGCCGAAAGAAGTTTCTCGAAGCTTAAGTTAATTAAAATGTATCTGTGAAATAAATTAAGCCAAGAGAAACTTTCAGATCTTGCACTTCTATCTATTGAACAAGAAATATCTAACAACATTGACTATCAAAATCTTTTAGAAACTTTGGCTTCAAAAAAATCCAGGAAAAAATGTTTTTTTTGTAATATCCAATAGGACAAGTAATAAGTAACTATATTAGAATACAATAAAGTTGTATACAAATAATATTCAAATGTTCGTATTATTATTATTTATATCATTATTATTATTAAATCCACTAAAGTTTGTTTAAAGACGTAGTATTCATTTTTTTCACATTTATTCTTAATGTAAAGATTACAATAGTTTTAATTTTTGGTCTCATTATATTATATTGTCCTGGGCCTCGCAAACCCAGGCGCCGTCCCTTGATCTACCAAACGTGGCACAAGATCGTCGAGTTCGAGATAGATAAAATCGAAATGAACAATTTATAACTCAGTATAAAAATGGATATATTGACAGGTAGTGTGACTATTTTAATTTGATATTAATATTAATATTTATTTTTTTCTTACATTTTCAGATATGACTTCGTAAAAGAAATATTATACAACTATAGTAAGTTTTAAAAATATAAAAAACAAAACAAAAAAAAAAAAAAAATAGTAGAAGTAAACCGTAATATTTGATGTAGTTGACATAATTTAATTCAAATGACATTTATAATATTTTATTTTACAATATTACAATTATTATAATCAATAAAAATATGAAACAATTATTATAATATATGTAATTTTTTAAATTTTAAAGACAATTATTATATTCAGTACAAATATGAAACATAAATATTATATGTAATTTTTTTATTTTATTTTTTAAATTTTAAAGACATTATTATATTCAGTACAAATATGAAACATAAATATTATATTCAATATAAATATAAAACATAAATATTATTATTATATTCGATAAAAATATGAAACATAAATATTATATGTAATTTTTTAAATTTGGTGGAAAAGTGAATTGGCGGAAAAGGTAAAGGTACACTTTTGGCGGAAACCACGGGCAATGCCCTTAATAATATCATTACGATTTTGCTACCTGGGATATGACATAGAGTAATTACTCTATGAGATATGATCGCGCCGCCGCCGCAGTATGAAAACCCATAACACACACAATTAATATTATATACCTACATCGATTTTGTTAATCGTATTTTATACCACAATAACCTTTATTTGTAGGTTTTTTTACGTTTTTCCGTTTATGTCGTCAGTGCGTTCGGTTCAATATACCGTTGTATATAATTATACTACATTTTTAATAATTTATTACTATTCGCCGAGTAACGGTGTCACGCGTATACACCTTTTAACCAGCATAGTGTTCATGTTATATAATATAGTGTATTCATTTTCCGCCGGTGTGTGTAAATCACCGTATACTTCTCTTGTATTCTTGTATCTTGTATTTAAATACGCGTATCGGAATTATATATACATCACCATCGTTGGTCACGCCGGGAGACGAAGCTACTATTCACCATCCACCACCCGCACATCCAACGTCGTGCATCCAGGGTCACGTAACCTTAACAATTTTTATATTTGTCATATTATATTATCTTATTATTTTACATCATTATTTATATCAGGCACCGGTGTGCCCGGTGAAGTTAACTCCCGGTGATTTTTACTAGGGGGAGTAATAATTTCCTAAACTAGCCGGTGATTTTGACTCCCTCTATATTTAACTCCTACAAAAAATCAATCAATAATTTACCGCTGAATATCAAATATAGTAATTTATAAATTCTAAAGCTCATAAAAAAGTAATGTCCCATTTAAGTACACTTTTTTTGTCTGTTATAGGTAGAAAAACTTACTTAAAATCTTCTATTAAAATTTTTAAACTTAGGTATGAAAAGAAAAACTTTTATGAATTTCTAACTAAAAAATACTTCTCGGCATTCTTTGTCGAGTAGGCATTGCCAATATCCAGCAGTTAAATCTATTGAGCTTAAGTATTTTGAACCTTTAAATTGTATTAAAATATCTTCAATATTCATTGAGCGTTCCCTATCGGGAATTATCCGTTGATTTATTTTCCGGGCATCTATGCATACTCATATATCACCATTTTTCTTTTCTATACCCACTATTGGTGATGACCATGGTGACGTAGATCTTTCAATGATTCTTAAGGTCCTCATACGGTTAATTTCCTTCTCTATTTTTTCGGCCTTCGATATGGGTATAGGATAGGGCCTTTGATGTATGGGTTCTCCCGGTGATACTCTTATTTGACATGTGTAATTGGTTATTCTTCCTGGATTAGTAGAGAATATGTGTTCGTATTTTTTCGTTAGATGTGAAAATTCTACTTGTTCTCTTATGCTGGTTGCTTCGTAATTTTCCTCCTCTTCAGTGCTCTCAACGCTTCGCACTTGCTCATCCTGTGGTATCTTCTTCGGTGCTTTGTTTGCAAAGGGAGTAGTATATTCAACATTGTTAATGTTCCACTGTATTGTTTTGTTGTTGAAATTAATTGTCGTGTTATATTGCGCCAATATGTCAGCTCCTATGATTCCTTTTTCATTCAAATTTTCGATTTGTATGAAATTAGCTAAAATTCTAACTTCTCCTATAGTGCATTCACAGTAAATCTGTCTTGTTATGTTGCAAATTTTTTTACCTACGGCGTTACTAATTTACTGGTAATACAGGTGTTTTATTATTCCTTTTAATAATCAAGTCTATTACTTCTTTAGTTAATACACTGACGGTTGCTCCTGTGTCTATCAATAAGTGTATTTTTTCTCCCTCTATTTCAAATTTCAAATATGGGCTTATGCTGTGATTATTAGCTGGTAAACTGTTGATTGTGTGTATCTCAGCTCCTGCAGTAATCGTATTTGATGTATTCTCCGTACTAATTTGATTAATATGCTGACTTGGCTGTGTTGTTCTATTATCTCCGCGGTTATTTTGTTGTGTATTGCTATTGCCGCGGTTATTCCACCGGTTATTTCCATGATTATTGTTGTTATTTGTGTAGTTAACGTTCCCTCTACTATCTTCGTTGTTTTTTCGTCGGTGCTCTTCTTCGCCTAATATTTTCATTGCCGATAAAATCGTTCGTTCTGGTAATGATATCAATATTGCTCTAAGGTAACCCGGATAATGATTGGCTATATTGCGCACAATTTCTTCCTCTGACAATTTCGGTATTTCTAAATGACGCAACTTTGTAGCCCAATTTGAAAAATGTTCTCTGTAGCTTATGTTCTGTGGTATTTGTGTGTTGTTAAGACATTGACTCCAAATCTGAATCTGTATTTCTCGAGACCAAAATTCTTCTATAAAATGTTTCTTAAAATCATCGTAATTCTGTAGTTTAAATCTTTTTTTTTTTTTTTTTTTTTTTTTTTTTTTTAAATGTAATCTACAATCTATACCACTTTGGCACAATAAGTAGATGTGAAACAGATTAGTTATATACAAATTATTAAAATAAAAAATACAGTTTAAATCTTATAGTCGAAAACCAGTGATAGGCCGCTGCTTTTAAACAGTCCCCTATAATGATAAGTTTTTCGTCAACGTTTGTTTGTTTAATTTTGAAATATTCATCTATTCTGTTTAAAAAATCTTTAGAATGCTGATCCCGTGCATTCCCAAAAAATGTCGGTTTTGAAATTTCAACATTCGAACTCCTATAGGTTTCTTCGTGTCTTCCTACATTTTGGTTAAATAGTGGAATTTTACTTTCTATATCCCTAATCGCTTCTCTGTGTTTTATTTCATTTTCTCTTATTTTTTCGATGCAATTTTCTTTTATCTTTTCCATTTCTATTTTAAATTTCCTATCTTTTTCTTCATAATCATCTCTGATATTTTCTATTTTTTTTTTATATGTTTTTTCTTTTACTTCGCTGTTTTCTTTGATTTTTTCAATTTCTTTTTTATACGTTTTTTCTTTTACTTCGCTGTCTTCTTTGGTTTTTTCTATTTCTCTTTTATTTTTCTTTAATTCTTTTTCTAAAGCTTCCAATCTTTCCGATATATCTTCTTCATAATTATTCCTTTTTTTCGGACCCATGATGTATCATTTTTCTTCGTGTAAATCGAGCTCACGTAGTTGGGCGCCAATTGTAACAAAACTTAACTCGTGTTCTTTTGGTTAATGAAGTGTTAACTTTTATTACATATAATATACATGTTATGTGTATTTAAATATATAAATAATAGAATACATTTGAAAATATTGAGTTGTAACAAATATTAACAAAATAAAATCCTAGAATATAAAATAAATAGTATTACAATGGTGATATTTATGATAACGACATTAATACGGTTTATAAACAAACATACATGGAAGATCGTCATACATACACGATAAAGAAATATTATAGGATCATCGATTGCACAGTAAATACTACGATGTGCGTAGTCCGTAAAACAATGATCAATAGGAAAAGTGGCTTACACACTAGGCGATTAATCGCGCACGTATGCGTTTCCGAAACGCAAACGCGTACGCTCGCCGTTTTCACACTGTCGCGTTTTTATTATTGATCAGCCACTATATTACGCACCTTTCTATTGTTTATATAAATTCAATTTTTTTTAAAGAAATCTGATTTTAATAACAAATCAAATTTTAATAAAAAAATCTATAAATTGTCCAAATACACTCTCCCGCTCGCCAAGAGGCATCCTCGCTTGACTATATAGCTTATAAGTCAAGGCGTTCACACTGGTCGAAACATGTCGAATCTTGACTCGCGACGTGTAAACCAAGCTTTATTATCAAACATTCAATTCAAACACAATAATTCATTGCTCAAATGCACATCTAATAAAATATTCACAGGTTCACTATTAAATACAGTGTTAAATTAGTAGATACCTTCATATAAAATAATTATCTTGTATCAAATATGTATCAAATAGACGACGTAGAAGCTGCGAGCTTATTGTATATACCTATTATATAAGAGACGCCAGAGAAGAACAAAAAAAAAAACATTACAACCACGCAGGTACTGGGTTCATCCATTGAACTTAAAAAGGCCAAGTGAAGGACAATTTCAGGTGAACTTCATGACTCTGCAAAGTTATCCTGAAGAGTTCTATAAATATTATAGAATGATCATAACATCATTTGATGTACTAGTAAGTAAATTAATATTTGTTTTAATTATTTAAATGCATTATGCAATATGTAGATAGAATTTAGAATGTTTTCTATTTAAACTTTTAATATTTTTAAAAATTATACCTAATACTGCTAATAGTTTCTAATTTATCTTAATTTAAACATTAAATAAATTGTTTATTCTCATAATATATATTACATACTATATTATATAGGTATCTAGTTAATCATAGGGCTCGGAACTTAAAGCACTGAAAAAGTACTAAATATACATGTGGTTATGTATCTAGGTATTTGAAAAACACAATACCAATCTAGATTATAGTCAAGTTTTTTTTTTATATTAACTTTCAAATTAATATTTCATATTCAATATTATAATTAAACATTAATCATCAAACATTCACTAAAAAATGGTAAAATTAATAAATATAATGCTCTTAAAATCAAACCTGGGAATGGTTAATGATCAATTTTAATAGAGTTAAATGAAGTTTAGTTAAAAGATTTCCTAATTAACTTTTTAATCATCTATGTCCAGACTAATAATTATATTTTTAAGCTTTCTTTGGTTCAACAAGATTTAACTAAGCAACTCACTTGTTTACGTGTTCCTATTTCACCTGAAGAGAGACTGACAGTCACATTGAGGTAAAAACAAAAAAACATTAGATATAACTTATTTCAAAATTTAATTTTTATTAACACTTGTAAAATATCAAATACTTTTTTTAAATCCTATTTAAAAAAATTAGTTAATATCATGTTGAGGTGTTGGAGTGGAATTAAAGTGAGGTACACTATAAACGAGTGGTGGAATAGAAACGGAATTACTTGCTGATGGGTACTCAATAATGGAACTAGGGTTTAAATTTTGTGGGTAGGAATAGGAAAGACCTGTATATGGTTCACCATGTGATGGTTGTGTTTGAAACTGTTTGTGATAATTACTGATCATTTGTGGAAGATAATATGGATTGTTAGAAACTTGAGAATGGGTTCTTTTAAAATTTTGTATTTTGTTTAATATATCAATGTATAACTGTGACTTATGGTTTTGATCTACTGTTTTAAATTCTGGTAAGAGGGATAAAAGAAGAGATTTATTAGCATTGTCTGGTTCACTTTTACGATTATTTAAAATTGAAGGAATCTTAGTTTCAAATTGTTGATCCGGATCTTTGGTTTTTTCTTTTTTACGGCGTTTGCAATCTTGTTTCTTTTTAATTTGTTTCTTGTCATCAAAAATATCCGAAACAGAGATATCTTCCCCGACTACCATGCCATACTCTTCATCACTGTTAACACTTTTATCATCCTCATTGTCTGTTTGTATGCTGTTTTCATTGTCTATGTCTTTAACATTACTTTCAGTTCTATAAATAATAGGTAGTATATTAATTTTTTAAGAAATTCATAAATAGGACAATATTAAGAATATTATTTGCAATATATTATACACTTTTTAATTTTAATCTGTTATATATGAATGGTAATGGTCAAAGTGGCTAAAAATAAGTGGAGGGATGCCGTACAATTCAGATTTCTTCATATCATCACAACATTGGTTAACAAAGTTACACGCAGGGTTGGCCCCCTCTAAAGTAAAAATAATGAATATAGCAATCAGTTTTTTTTTTAAATATCCGTGTCTAGTTCAAGCTTAAATTAATCTCTCATCACTAAATAGTCTTGTCATTATTTTTTCAAAACTAACTCTATAAACACTTATGTAAAGGTACAAAAATAACTTTGTATATTTTCAATGGAAGAAATTAAAAATCTAATTTTCCCAACAATTAAATTACTGAACCTACTGCTTGTTCCACTATGAAGGCAGTATACTATGGCATATTAAAATTGGTTTGTATGAATAAACTTACTCTCGATTAGTCATAGTTGGACGCAAAAAATCTAACATTTTGCTGTAGGCATAGGGCTTCTCATTTGTTCTGGCCTGGCCAGATTTAGTGACACACTTCCTTCGATAGCTATCTCTAAGTGACTTCCATTTCTTTTGTAGGTAAGCAACTGCAAAAATAAAACAATAATTATAATTTATTTTAAATTGAATATCAGCTATCCAATACCAATATTAAAGTAATATAAAAATAGTATCAATATATATCTGAACATAATTTTATTCACAACAGTCTATTAGTCTAACAGTATTTTTTAAAAATTTACTCAAATTTGTATTTATTTACTTGTTTGTAATATATTCTAATCAAAGCTACTAACTTTAGTGCTTTGCAGTAAGGTGATATTCAATTTAAAATTATATTTTTTTAATCAAGCTTAATAAAATAAAAAACATATTTATACACTTAAAAAATGTTTATAGACTGTGTTGTATATTTTTATACTTTCAAATCACAATAAAATACAAATATGGTTTAATATTTTAGAAGAACATTTATTCGTTTTTAGATATTTGGCAACAGGAACCAACTTTTCAGCACTGCATTTTGATTTTTTAATGGGGGTTTCAACAATTTCTAATATTATAAGGGAAACATGTGATGTTTTATGGAAAGTTTTGCAACCTAGAGAAATGTCTGTACCAACCACAGAAGACTGGCTGCAAATTTCTAAAAGTTTTTATGAAAAAACACAATTCCCAAATTGTGTTGGTGCAGTCGACGGAAAGCATGTACGATTGGAATGTACAAAAAATAGTGGATCACAGTACTTTAACTATAAACACTTTTATTCCCTTATTCTTCTTGCTATATGTGATGCTGATTATTGTTTTCGGATTATTGATGTTGGTTCCTATGGTAAGGAAAGTGATTGTAATGTATTTAAAAAATCAGTTTTTGGAAAAAATCTTTATGCTGATAAAGTTAATTTTCCACCTGACAACGTCTTACCTGGAGATGAAAAAGGTATACCTCAACCATATGTGATTGTTGGTGATGAGGCATTTGCATTAAATAAACATTTACTAAGGCCCTTCCCAGGAAAATCTTTAAATGATCAAAGAAGAACATTCAATTATCGGCTATCAAGAGCGCGGCAAAACATTGAATGTACTTTTGGTATTTTAAGTAATAAATGGAGAATATTTCATACATCTATTTTAGCATCTCCAGATTTTGCAGTCAAAATTACAAAAGCCGCTTGTGTTCTCCATAACTTTTTACGCCACAGAGATGGTTTCAGTGCAGAAGATACATTTAACTGCAAAATGGAAGACTACACTATCAAAAAAGGTATAGGAAATGCCTCGTTAGAAGCCAAAGAAGTGAGAGAATATTTTGTCAATTATATAAACTCACCTGGAAATATTTTAAGCTGGCAAAACAAAGTAATTGGGTGATTGGATGTTAGTAATATGTTTTTTTTAGTATTATTATTAATTTGAATATTGATTTAATAATACATTTAATAATATTTCATATAAGTATACTTTTATTATTACAAGATTTTTTTATGAAATTCATTATGTTTTAAATATTTAATTTATCTTATTATATTTTTTTAAAAAACTTTGGTTGATATTAAGTATAGGTATAGGTACTTGTTTTAAAATCCTTTTAATTACCTTTGTAATAGGACAAATTTTTTTTAATAGTTATAAACACATTCCAAAAACCTATCCAATTTTTTGTGCTGTAAACGCCACTGCAACTATTAATACAACAAATCAACACTGGTGTTGCTATGTTTATAGCATCATGCGGTAACGCGCGCTCTCGTGTCAACCAGTTGTGGACGCTAAACAAATGTCGACAACTGGTTCGCTTCGTTACCGCTAGTAATGCTATGGTCAATGATATCGATCGCTGACTATTTTATTTTATTACCACTAGATGTGTTAGAATCGATAGGTGTCGTTTCGTTACAAATGTTCTTACCTAAAAGTTTGATAATAGGTCAATTTAATCTAATATCAAAACTAACAGCACACTATTGAAACTGGTGAACGAAATTTTGCTATATCGGGTGTGTGTAAGACGGAGACAACAAATGCATGGGTAGCGTCCTCTTAATAAATAATAAATATATCTAACATTTTAAAAATTAGGTACAATTAAAATATTAAATAATATCTCCTACTTATAGTGTCTAATAAGTAAAATACCTATGTAAAAAGAACATAGAAAAATAAACTTTAAAATTAATTATGTTTTGTTTACATTTCTTATGAATAAATCGTTCTTTAAACAAATTAATGTTATTTTACTACCAAGGAAAGTAATTAGAATATTGATTTAGTTAATGAATAATAAATTCAATTATGTAATTTTGTAATTTATTGTTATTTGATTATGATAAAAAATGTGTTAATATTTTTTTCAAACATGACTTAGTAAGACAAAAAACATAAACTGTTTAACACGTTCTTATGTTTTTAATAAAAACTAGTATAATACTTTAGTATTATGAGTAATTGTTATAAATTCACTTAATTAATATAAGTTCTTAACTCTCAAATATATTTTATCACTTCATTAAACGGTATAAAAATATTTTTAATTTAATTATTTTTATAGAAAACACATGGATATAAATACATATTATGATATAATATAAGTTGTTAGACAACTATCAATCCCTCTATTTCAGATTTGTGACTTAACCAAGTTTACACTAACCCAGCGGTTCCCAAACTGTGAGGCGCGCCTCCCTTGGGAGGCGCAAGCTTTTGGCAGGGGAGGCGCGAGCCGCGTGGTAAGTATTGATATTTTTAAATCAATAAAAATTTTGTTGAAATGTCATAACTATTCCAAACAAATATTTCATACTGATGAAAAAAAAAATAATAAACCAAATTACTATATAGAATTGCTTATCTATCTTTTATCTTTATAAAATCAATGGTATTACTTAAAGTCGCGTTATATCCGTACAATAATATACTTGATTCGGTGATTTCCGTAAATGTCGTTACAGCATTATCGCATTATCGATAACCGAATATTATTGCGTCTACCCTACCTAATAGTGTAGAATTGTAATGACCAATATTAATATATTTGCACGGCAATAGCAGTAGTCGTCGTGAATGAACCGTACGTAAGGTGTATTCGTCATTTTCGAATTGCGCATTATCAACTCGTGTTTTATATCTTTTCTGGAAAAATGGAAAAATTTCTTAATATTAAGAGTACAACCAAGCGTTTAAATGAAGACAACAATAAAGAAGAAAATAAACGTAAGTTCAGAAAATACGATGATAGTTATTTAGACTTTGGTTTTACTTACATTAAAATAGACAACGAAGAACGTCCGAAATGTGTTATTTGTTTAAAAGTATTAGCTGCCGATAGTATGATTCCAAATAAATTAAAGCGTCATTTTGAAACTAATCATGGATCGTTAATTAATAAAAAACGTGATTATTTTGTAAGGCAACGTGAACAATTAGAAAAACAATCAACCAGTTTTATTAAACAGACAAGTGTTCCAACCAAAGCACTTTTAGCTTCTTATAAGGTAGCATTTCGTGTTGCTCAGAGTAAAAAACCTCATACAATTGCTGAAGAACTCATTTTACCATCAGCAATTGATATGGTTTCTACTATGATCGGGGAATCTGCTGCAAACCAACTTAAAAATATTCCCTTGTCTAATAATACAATAAGTCGGCGAATTCATGATATTTCTGAAAATATAAATGAACAGCTTATTAGTAAATTAAAAAACAAAAATTTTGCAATTCAACTTGATGAAGCTACCGATAGTAATAAAGACGCACACTTGATATGTTATATTCGTTTTATGGACAAAACAAATATTATAGAAGAGTTATTATTTTGTAAACCAATTTTCGGAGACACTAAGGCTCAAACCTTATTTGATATCACTAATGACTTTATGAATTGTAATAATATTAATTGGGAAAACTGTTTGGGTGTATGTACAGATGGGGCTCGAGCTATGGCTGGTCATTATGGTGGACTTCAGGCTTTAATAAGAAAAAAAGCTCCAGAAATGATATGGACTCATTGTATTATTCATCGAGAATCTTTAGCATCACAAAATATGTGTCCATCGTTAAATACCGTACTTCAAACAGTTATAAAAGTAGTAAACTACATAAAAACAAGGCCTGTTAAAGCAAGGTTCTTTAAAAAAATATGTGAAGAAATGGGAGCAGAGCATACTGCGTTACTGTTTTATTGTAATTCTAGATGGCTATCAAAAGGAAACGTACTAATACGAGTGTTCGAACTTAGACAAGAACTTTACACTTATTTGAGTGAAGAAGGTCATAATGATTTTAACAAGTTTATTGATAGTTATTTTGTAATTAAATTAGCGTATTTATGTGATATTTTTGAAAAACTTAATATACTCAACACATCTTTACAAGGTAAAGAAACTCATATTCTGCAATTATATGATAAAGTGGTTGCTTTTATTAAAAAAATCGAGTTATGGCAAAGGAAACTAACCGAAGAAAACGGTAAAGCCGAGTGTTTTTCATTTTTAAAAAGTTTTCTTGAAGATAATGATCTTGAATTACCAATGAGCTCACTAAACATAATTTCTGATCATCTGATGACTCTTAAAAATCATTTCGAGAAATATTTTCCAGAAGACATCGTACAATACAATTGGATTAAAGATCCGTTTAGTGAAAACCCATTATCAAATTTCACAACTACTGAAGAAGAACAATTAATCGATATTTCATCTGATTCTTCGTTACGAATGAAATTTTCTTCATTTTCACTTTTAGAATTTTGGAGCAGCATTAAAGATGAATATTCTGAAATATCCAACAAAGCTTTACGGGTACTACTACCATTTGCGACATCGTATTTATGCGAAGCAGGCTTTTCTGCAGTTGCTGTATTGAAATCAAAATATCGATCAAAACTTAATATTGAAAAAGAAATGCGTGTGGCTGTCACAACATTGCTACCTAATTTTGAAGAATTATTAAATAAAAAACAAGCACATTGTTCGCATTAAGTTTAAATATTAATACGCATTGTATTTTGTAATACTTTAAATTGAAGTTAATAATATTTACTGTTAACTTATATTTTCATAAAAATAAAAGTGTTTGTATATTTAAATACTATAAATTTGTAATTTAATTTTTTATGGGAGGCGCAATTATTTTTTTTAATTTTTAGGGTGGCGTGAACTTAAAAAGTTTGGGAACCGCTGCACTAACCTATTGATACACAAATTTAAACCACATTCATATGACAATAATATTATCCATTCAATTACTTAGCAAAATTGACTGATTTAAATGTTTAATATAAATAATTATTACAGTAATATTCAATAACCAAATGCTAAATATTTTATGGAAACAAAAAAAAAACGTTCAGAATCTAAAATTAAAGAGCTTTATTTATATTAAACTATTATAGGTATTTATTATTGTTTAACATGAAAATCATAATATACGAGTACTTTGTAATTGGTAATCGGTCAAAAAGTCTATGGAAAAAAAGTCCGAACACATTTTTAGTGTCGGACAAACAAAAAGTCCGAAAATACAAATAATTCTATTAAATTTTCATTTATAATTATATAATTATTATTCATTTTAATCAATTTTAATAGGTAACTAGATACATGTATTTAATATCTAGAATCTAGATCTATATAATGTTTGTTCTTTTTTAATAATAATCGTGGTAATATTGATATTGATTATTGCTTGTAGGTACATAATATAATTGTATGGTAGATAACATGTAGACATACAGCCACATGTCATAGCGATAGATATATCTTAGAATTTAGATCATATACGATCTAAGAGATATTTAATATAATATAATATATAGGTAATTAACTATAGTAGATTTCCGTTTTATTTTTTTTAGTTACCTATACGAAATAATAAGAATAAGAAAATAAAAAAAAAATATAATAATATAATACGTACCTATATGTACAGACATTTTTAAATTTTAAAAATAAATATTAGTTATAAAGAATATTTTGTATTTTCCGACTTTTATTAGAAACTAAATAATGTGCGTAGACTTTTTGTCCGACTATAAATAACTGAATCCGGACTTTTTGTCAAACTTTTTTTAAAACGGACAATTTTACAATTTTAATTAATTGCTGTATTCATAAAATGTACAATGTACATACACACTACACAACTTGATAAACGAAAAAAATTATTCTTATACATGAGGAAATTCTTGACATAGGTACTAATATAATATATTATATATATACGAATCGATGATTGCAAAAACGTCATGAGTCAATTATTTAAAACTATTGGATAATTGATAAAAACTGTATTATATAAATATTTTTGAAAAATAAATTAATTTAAGAAAAAGTACTTATTTAAATATATCATACACCTACTAATAATACTACATCTATAAAGACGGGTTTTCACTCAAAAACACATGATATGACTATAATAGTAGGTAGGTATATACGTTTTTACTAACATCTCAATTTCAAAAAATACACGACTCGTGACGTTTCTAAAAACATCGATTCACAAATTGTATTACTGAGAATAATATTTAGTTTAGCATTTGAAAATTATTGAAGCATAAACTTATGATAATTTGTGAAAAACTATAATTATAAATTATAAATAATTTATCAATATGAGACATGAGTAGATTTATGATGAAAAAAATAATTTAAAAAAAAAAAAAACACAATATGGAGACCAAATTATAATTATGATTTAAGTTTTGTGTAGTATTATCAAGCTTTAAATATCAACGCAAAGTGATATTTACAATTAAGCAAGCTCCACTACTATGGTCTATAATACTATTAAAACAGAAGAAGGTGGCCCGGTCAATATACAAATCAGTGGCGCCGGTGTCCTAGTAAAATCGTACCCCCGGAAAATCTTACCGGGGGGGGGGGTAAAGTTATCCCAGTATAATCGTACCCCCGGTAACATTTTCCTAGGATAATTGTACCCCTCTAGGGAAGTAATATTTTCCTAGGAAAATGTTACCGGGGGGTACGATAATCCTGGGATTTTTGTACCCCCGGTAACATTTCCCTAGAATAATCGTACCCTTCTAATTTTTCTAGGATTATGTAACTGGGAGGTACGATTATACTAGGATAATTATACCCAGCTCACCGGTAAGATACTTTGGTGATAAATTTTTATTGTGTGTGAGATTGCAATAATATAAATTTAATAGGGACTAGAGGTAAATGGAAAAGTTTTTTGTATCAGCATTCAACAGATATCTAAGGTTCGTGTTGATCCAAGTAAGTATGATTAAATATTTCCTGTGAGAAATAGATACAAAATTCTAATAGAATTAACATGGATTTTGAATAAATACATATTATTAATTATTAACAAAACTTTTATTGCAATTTTAATTATTATGCCTTATACTTATACAGTTATACTTAGACAAAAGTAAACAAAAAAAATATATATTTTTAAAATACTTGTTGTTATTCGACGTTAATTACAACATCGTAATAATAATAATAAAATATGCATTGACTATTCATAAGGATTTTGTTGGTTAAATATTTGTAAAATATTAGGGTCAGCTAATCTATGAGTATAAATCTTGCATTAAAATAATTTTTAGTTGTACCTAGTGCAATTTAATTAAAAATATTTTATTTCTATTGAAGTGCTTTAGAATTCAGAGTCTTCTGACCATTCGTTTTGATTGACAAAACGAGTGCAAATGATAACTTTTTCGTTTCGTAATTCGTTAAACACATTACAGATAACAGTACAATACGTCGACGGCCGACGCATATAAAATATAAATATATAATAATATACATATTTAAATATATGTATATATGTATAATATATATATATATATATATATGTTTATTTTTAATCGAAACGCGCATGTATTTGGGTTTTGTGTACGAACGACGAGGGAAAAACCCACACTAAGTTGTGAATTGTGATAGCTGTTAAGATTTATCAATATTTTACGATCACTTTTTGACCAATGTTGTGTTCATTTTTATTCTTTAGTTTTTACTGTATTTGTAATGTTTTAAATCGTATGTTACGATAGTGTTTTAAATCTTATTGTACCTACCTACTGAGTTATCGTCTGGTGAGTATTATTTTATTAAATATAAATCTATAAATTGAATGATAGGTTTTGTATACATACACAGAACTACATGCACTTAGCACCTTAAATTGTAATGATTTAAATATTATTTTTCGACAATTTTAGTATTAAGCTACTGAAACAGCAAAAAGTACACTTACCAACTTTTTATTATATGATAATATTTTCAAAATGTTTAACTCCTTTTTTTATTATTGTTATTAGTCCAGTCATTTAACGATTTTTACTGGAATTAAATCGGAAAGTTTTGAAATTTTGCAGAAAGGTTAGTTGTGGGTTCCTTATTAACCAAAAAAAATTCGCAATCTCTCTGAGGTCCGGAAGTGTCCGCCATCTTGGATTGTAGGTGATGTTTTTCAGTTTTTATAAATTATCTTTAAAAAAATTAATTTTATCACAAAAATACCTCCATATAAAAATATTGCTGACAAAATTTACAATAAATATGTATATTTATATATTTTTGTAGCTTAAATAGGTAAACGGTGAAATCCACCCGCGCGTTGTAATATTTGATGTGGCGCGCTTTAATAGTCTATAATATATTATACATGTTGCGCGTCTCACTCGTATCAGCTAGAAAACGAAATTTTTACGTTTTTTGTATGTACTAACATAGTAACATTTCATAACTTATATTGTATACTATTGATAAATAGGTATTACGCTTTATGTTTGAAGACAAAGGTACACTATAGTCTATATTTTATTTAGAGTACTTGTATTTAATAATGTATGGTTAATTTTTCAAAATGTTTAGTTCTACAACGTATTATGTATCTTAAAAAATGATTAAAATGTTTATTTAGTACACAATTAACAAATATTTTTTAACATAAATTATTTACATTTTTTTAATGATTTTTTTTTAAGTTATATATAATAATAATTATGCATATAATTTAATTACAAATATTACAATGCATTCTAAGTTTGCATTTGGGTAAAGGACTGCTTTGATCATATACAATTTCGTTTTCATCTTGAGTATCATCTAAAATTTAATTCGTCGCAATTGAATGAATGATATTTCATAGGTCCAAATAAACTAACGTAATATGTTCTCTCACAGTTCTAGAGTATGCAATATGCATGTATCATGTATGCATGACCGCACTGAACATTTTATCGGCAGTTATCGGCGTATAAATTGAACTTACATTTTTTTTTTGAACCACTTCCTTTCATTATATATCCAACGCAACCCCATGTAAGACATCCTATGTAATTCCTAACCCAACGATGATATTTGAAAAATTTGGACTTTTCACTACTATATCACGAGCTTTACAAGTAAAATACTATAATACAGCTGTTCTCAACCTTTTTGTTGATAAATTATCCTAATATCTATAATAAATTATGTAAAGGTAATACAATTTGATCTTCTAAGTAGTATAAATATGGGGCGTCTGGCTCCATTTTTCAGCGGAGATGAAAAAAGTTTGAGGGGGTATGGTCCCCTTGCAGTGTAAGAAATTCCCGCTGTAAAATGGAGCCAGACGCCCCATGGTTTTTCTAACCATTTCTTAGTATAAATATGGGGCGTCTGGCTCCATTTTTCAGCGGAGATGAAAAAAGTTTGAGGAGGTATTGTCCCCTTGCAGTGTAAGAAATTCCCGCTGTAAAATGGAGTCAGACGCCCCATGGTTTTTCTGAAAAAACCTAGGTAAGTAATTCTCCCTTCCACACGTTATTTGATTTGATTTCACATGCATTTCAATTTTTTTTAATATAATCAGTTTAGTATATAACTATACATGCACAAGTAATATACTTAGTTTATAAATATGCGTTGAAACGATCATATCTGTGTAAATAGCATCTGTGTTTCACGTTTATTTCAGTTATTATATTTATTTCTATTCGTGTTTAATTTAAAACATTTAGTTTGTTACTAGCGGTTGAACAATTAAGTCGTGTTATATTTTTTTATTATTTCTCTGATAAATTAGCTTATTGATTTGTTTTTTTAAGTATTTATCTTGATATACATCTTAATTAAGTCTTGTTATATTTTTTTATTATTTCTCTGGTAAATTAGCTTATTGATTTGTTTTTTTAAGTATTTATCTTGATATACATCTTAATTAAGTCTTGTTATATTTTTTTATTATTTCTTTGGTAAATTAGCTTATTGATTTGTTTTTTTAAAGTATTTATCTTAAGCTTTATTGTAACCATGAATTTACAGAAATTTTCCAACGATTTTCCATCTTTAGTTTATTTAGTAAGAAATAATTCATATCCAGTACATTCAGATTATACCACATTTATGTCAAGATTAAAAACATATAACTCATATCCATCTACTTCATGTCAAAATAAATATTCGTTAGCTGAATCTGGTTTAAAATATACCGGTGTAGGTGATATAGTTGAATGTTTTTTCTGTGGACTTGTCTTACAAAAATGGTCAAACGATGATATACCATGGGTCGAACACGCAAAATGGAATCCTAAATGTATATTTGTATTACTATGTAAAGGAAATGAATTTATAGAAAATGTAAAAAACGAATATGTAAAAGCTAGCCATGTTTGTGATTGTAAGTCTAAATCAAATGATATTACTTGTTAGTTTACTTTGATGTTTCTTATTACTTTTATAATTTATTTGTATTTCAAAATAAATATTGAATTAATCAACTTAAATGTGTTAATATTTGATTTTATACCTCGTGAACTTGTTGTCAAGTAAGATAACGCGTCTAATTATAATTAAATATATTAGATTTAAAAAAATTGCAGTTTCGGGTTCGACAGATCAGGTAAGTAATTCTCCCTTCCACACGTTATTTGATTTGATTTCACGTTCACTTCAATTTTTTTTAATGTGATCAGTTTAGTATATAACCATACATGTACAAGTAATACACTTAGTTTATAAATATGTGTTGTAACGATCATATATGTGTAAATAACATCTGTGTTTTACGTTTATTTCAGTTATTACATTTATTTCTATTCGTTTTTAAAAATTATCATCAGAAATCGTCTATATCAAAAAGATCACGTCGTCATACAATATGAATCCATCAATTGTTGTTGCAAAATCAATATTCAGTATTAGACCTTTTAACAAGAAAAGTGTAACGGTTGGATTTTTGGTTAATAAAACGATTTCTGTTATTGTAATACTAGAATGTAATGTTACTAAAAAATTGTTAACCTTCGATTTACTTCAGTGGTGTACACTAATGTGTGATAGCAATTATAGTTCAATAACTAATAATCTACATACTAATTGTAAACGTGTGAAAATAACTGATAACATATATTATTCAGTCAATTTAAATCAGTTAACTATTAAATTGCATGTTAATGATCATTTTATTACCTTATCATATACTGATTTACATCGTTTAAAACAATTACAACAATGTATCGATTCACATATTGTAGAAAAGCAGAAAAAGTTGGTTTCATATCAGTCAACTTTTGATACCGTATATTCATTAATTAGAGCAGACATCAATATTCTACCATCATCTTGTCAGCGAAATGATTTTACTAATCAGTATATTCAAAATTTTGACTTTAGCATGTGTTGTATACAGAACGATGATTCTTGTTTTATATATGAAATACTTCAATTCCACAATAATTCACTATCAGATATGATATTATATGATATAATGTCGATTTAAAATAAAATTTGTATTGAACTTTATACCATTATAATTGTTATAATTACTCTAAGAATTGATTTCAATATTATAGTAAAAGAATAAGATTAATTAATTTTATCAATTTTAATAATTTTATTAAATATCATAATTTATAGGTACTACCAATAAAAAATTTTTACAAAATAATATATTTGCATTTTTTTTTATTTTTTACTGTTTTTCACAATCTTCCGTTTCGGATCCGATGAACATCGATTTAAAATTGTCCGAATTAGTTCATTTATTTTTATAGATATTTCGTTGTCAGCAGGAAAGGTGTTGTTAGTGTACAACTTTACACTAGCTTCAGAATGTTTCCATCTATTATAAAAAATCATTATTTAATAATATTCGTAATATGTTTTATTATTTAATCATGTTATAGTTAAATATCAACGATAAAATCCTCAATCTTATTATTTTAATTAGAATTTAATAATTTATTTGTGTTGAATAATAATAGGTAACGGTCAAATTAAAAAAATAATCTGGTGATCAATAAATGATTGTATCGCTGTTGTTTAACTATAGTTCATCATTTAATCATTGGTTTTTTTTATTATGGTTTTTACCTTTCAAGTGACGGAATGTCCTTTATAACACTAGTTTTATAATGTTGAATGACGTAGTAGTCATCGCATTTTGGCGCTACTGGACACCGAATCGTATACGTGTAATTTCCTTCCGTCAATGTTATTGAGTTAGAAACGTTATCTTCAATATTTCCTTTCGAAATTACACTAGCTAAGGCATCCTTGTACGTCTCTATTGATTCTGTTCGCTGCTATACATTCATATATATTTATATTAAAAATGAAATGTGTGGTGTGTGTGTGTGTGTGTGTGTGTGTGTGTGTGTGTGTGTGTGTGTGTGTGTGTGTGTGTGTGTGTGTGTGTGTGTGTGTGTGTGTAATATTTAAAAAAATAATACAATACAAATTATTACCTTTCCAGCCTTAGTCATTTTAACTTTTGGTTCAGTATCATTTTTTCTTTTTTTATTCTGCATTTTTACCGGTTTTAAAGAAGATGATAGTGTTGATAGCATACTACTTTCATTCTATTATTTAATAATAATATATTAATATCATATACACAGTACACACATACATAAACAAATAGGTATAGGTACTTACATCATCATTTGAAGAGCTTTCGCCTGCAGATACATTAGTATAGTACGACATATTATTTTTTATATATATTAAATATACCTTAAATAAAAATGATAATCAGTATAAGTTTAATTTTTAATATAACAGATTGTTTAAAAAACATTTACCTGATCAAATTGTGTTACTTGGTTTGTTATCGACTTGTAGCAAACGGATATATTACGGTATGAAACGACGAAACATAAAATTTATAGACAATGTTGAGATTTAACACTAACTATAATCAATGTCTACTGATCACTTATATACAGATTTGTAAGGTTGTGGTATCATATGGTGTGATCATAGTTTTACCTAATCTATAAAATAACTGTGGTAGCGTTGTAATATGGCGTGATCATAGTTTTACCTATTCTATAAAAAAATTACTGTAGTCAAAGTTTAATATAGCGTGATCATATTTTTACCTAATCTATAAAAAATATCTGTGATCAAAGTGAAATATGGCGTGATCACATATCACACCACTAGATCAGACTATAAATCTGGTTCATAATCATTCAATATTTTTAGACTTATAGTCATTTACAAAGTGCTCTTGAGTAGGTTATAGTCTATTATCCTCAGTCTTTCAGTACTTGTGTAAGTCGCTGACTTTATTACAACACTATCATCAAGCAAGGTTTTTGATATTAGTTAAGTTTTATTAATAATTAATCTAAATTAAATACAATATTAATTTGAAGAAACAGTTTGATTCTTAATTCATTTTTTAATTGATAAACTAAAACCTACTTATTCAACGCAACAACATGGACCGAGGTATTCATCAAACTATGCAGCAAAACAATAAGTAAGATAAAATGCAAGTATAATTAATTATAAATAAATATGTTTTAATAATTTACAAAATGTCAGTGAAATAAAAAAATCAGATGAATAATGAAATATTTAAAATATAAATTAATACATACGTATAATATGAAAATATAAATAAAATGAATAAAATATAAAAAAATAAAATTGGTTGAATTCAAATTCAATATTTAATATATATAATAAAAGTTGTAAAACACGATCAGATTAAAAAATATATGATATAAAATCAAAGTTAAAAATTATTATTTTATTTGAATATTGTTTGTGTCATTATAGATTAATTAAGCTGCTAGTGAATCGGTTAGTCTTAGTGAACAAATATAAAAGATATGATCATATTTATTTATATATTTTTTTAAAAATAATAAGTTATGTGTCTATAAAATATTTATATTATTGATTATAAATAAATATGTTTTAATAATTTACAAAATTTCAGTGAAATAAAAATCAAAATTAATTATGAAATATTTAAAATAAAATGAAAACATACGTATTATATGAAATATAAATAAAATGAATAAAATATAAAAAAATAAAATTGGTTGAATTCAAATTCAATATTTAATATATATATATATATATATATATATATATATATTATATAATAAAAGTTAATAAATATGACTTATTAAAGTAGGGGCATAGTAAAACACGATCAGATTAAAAAATATATGATAAAATCAAAATTGAAAATTATTATTTTATTTGAATATTGTTAATATCATTATAGATTAATTAAGCTGCATGGTGAATCTGCTAGTCTTAGTGAATAAATATAAAAGATATGATTGTTTTTATTTTTTTATATATTTTTTAAAAATAATAAGTTATGTGACTATAAAATATTTATATTATTGATTATAAAAAAATATGTTTTAATATTTTTCAAAATTTCAGTGAAATAAAAATCAGATGAATAATGAAATATTTAATATCAAATAAATTCATATTACGCATAAATAAAAAAAATAAATCAATAAAATATATAAAGTACATTCAATAATCTAAATTTTATATAAAATAAAAAATTATGAAATCAGTATTTTATTTTTATTAAAATATATTTTAGTAACATAGATAAAAATAATACTATGATACTATTAATTGATGTTGTTTAATTACAGGCAAAAACCAAAAAATAAAATAATTATAATTGATTTCGAATTCAGCAACTATCAACGTACAGATTTAATACTTATTTCTGCAGCTATATCACAGACTCACGTAAAATCTGAAATTATTCGTCTACGAGGTCGACCTTTAATAATATCACCTGATGGAAGAATAAGATTAATGAACAATTATTCATATACAAAAACTAGAGATTTGCTACTAAAAATTTTTGAAAAGAAACCAGATCAGCTTCAAGTTATATTAAACGAATTACATTTAGCTATGAAATCAAAAACGTCGAACCTAACTACAAGCTTTTTAAAAAACTATCTTGATTTTAATAACCAAAATGCAATTATTTTACTATGGAATGGTGATTCAGATAAAAATATTTTACAAAGATTAGGTTTTAATACAAATATAATGTTGAATATGACTGCATACGATACTGATAATAATAGAGTATTTTATTTAAAATTAATTAATTTTAAAAGTAATGAAGTTATATTAAACCATAAATTAGGTTATATAATTAAAAATGGTAGATTTTTATCGTTGAAGGAAACTCATGATTCAATTTGTAATCAAAACCATGATATAACTTATATACACGATGCAGTTAGTGATGTAAAATTAACGAAATGTATTTTCAACTATTTATGTATAAAAAACAATTATCAGTTTATATTAAGTAAAATAATAAAATAATATAAGTTCTAAAAGACAAAGAAAACGTATGTCAATGTTTCTAGTATCTAACGAAAAAAAAGCACATCGATTAATGTCGAAAACAACATTTAAAGATCGAACTATATACACAAAAAATTTAATGGCTATTCATATGAATAAGGAAAAAATTAAATTTGATAAGCCTATTTATGTAGGATTTGCAATATTGGATATTTCAAAGTCGATAATGTATGATTTTCATTATAATGTAATGAAAAATATGTATAGAAATAAAATTAACATTGTGTATTCAGATACTGATTCGTTAGTTTACGAAATAAGAACTTCTAACTTTTTCGATGACATAAAACGAAAATTATTTTCTTACTTTGATACTTCAAATTATCCGAAAAATCACTATTGTTTTAGTGATCGTAGAAAAAATCAACCAGGTTATTTTAAAGACGAATTAAAATCTGAAATCTTATTAGAATTTATTACTTTACGTCCTAAACTCTATGCATATAAAACAAATAAAGATGAAGTAAAAAGAGCTAAGGGTGTTAAAAAATATGTTATTAATAATCACATGAAGTTTGACGAATATTTAAATATATTAAATGCATATATCAATAATTCAGCTAGTCAACAATTATGTAAATCTATGAATTTTATACAATCAAAACACCATTTTGTTTATTCTAAATCTATAGATAAAATTGCTCTTAGTGCGAATGACGATAAAAGGATTATTATGTGTGATGGTATTAATACTATTGCATATGGTCACTATCGTTTAAAAAAATAGTTTATTTTATTTTTTTTAAATATGTAAATTTGATATAGTATTCAATAAAAATAATAATATTAATAAAATAAAATATAGGATAAATACAATTTAAAAAAAAACAAAAAAACGTTATTTATTCATTATTTTTATTTTTATTACTAAAATGCATGTTTAAACAATTAGCTAAACAGTATAACATTTAATTTTTCAGAATGAACAAACCTATAATTCCAAATTAGAAATCGATATTGAAAATCTGAGTCAACTCTATTTTATTTTAGACAAAGTTTTACATCGATTGCCAGATTAGTAGGGATATGGTAGTAAAAAAATTAACGGATTTAATTTAATTATAACATTCGGTAATCAATTAAAAAATAAATTAACATAAAAATGAAATAGATCCAAACATTGTAATAATAAAATGGTTTATACAATTAAAATAATAAATATTGATTGATACATTTCGTTTATTTACTATTTTAAAGTATCGTTTACATCAATCCACGAATTATGACTGTTGTTAAAACCTAACCATTTAACATATAATTTGTTTTTATTTTTTTTATAATACGTTCGATGAGAAAGGTGTCGGGAAAAAATGTTTTTTTTAATTCTTGTGTATAAAAACAGCCTAATATTATATTATTTGAACTATCTTTTAGTTGATAAGTTAATGGATCTGTATTTAAAATTTTAGAAATAGTGAACACTTCTGTTGACCAATTTGGTGTATAACCTTTACTGAAATTATGTTTATACTTAGATATTCTTACTTTGTCATTAATTTTAAATTTAAGTTTATTTGATGTATTAATTTGTAATGTTTTTCTTTTAATTGTAACCGGGTTGATCCGAGCTTCGTGTGGTGAACATTTTATTGTTGAATGTTTTGTATTATTATAATTATATACTAATTTAAAAATTGAATTTATCCAATTCCATGAACCTGTTGATGTAAAATATTTGTAAATTTTATTTTTTATTGTTCTTATAACGCGTTCAACCATACCAGCCTTTATACTGCTGTATGTTGAATAATGTCTAATATGATACTTATTCATTATACTTTGAAATTCATTATTGTAAAATTCTGTTCCGTTATCTGTTTGTAATAATTTTGGTTGATTTTTTTTTAATATTTTTATTATACCTTTTGTACACTCCTTTGCTGTTTTATTTTTTAGTGCTTCTACCCACACATACTTGGTAAATGTATCTATAATAATTAAAATGAATTTAAAACCATTATTTTGTCTAGAATGTGGTTGCATGTCTATTAAATCAGCTTGCCAGAGATCATCTTTAAACCGTGTTACTACGCTTCGTCTAGGAAATATTTTTCTCGCTGGTCCATGTAACTCCTCAGCTAAACTGGTTAAGATTGTCATTATACTATAATATTTCTCTCGCGTAATTCTTCTAAAATTGATATAATTTCATTATTGACACCAGTATTACCAACATTTTGTGATGATGTTAGAAGATTTAATCTAGTTACTAGTTCATTCGGATCGTCATAATAAACTAATTGTGTTTGAGGTATTACATCTTTATATAAACCAGAACCTCTCTTAACCTTTGGGGTTGCAGTAAAATTAAACATTTTTTCATTCTTTGGATCTGTAGTCATAGAACTGTTTGCTGTTGGACGAAATTCAAATGGATCATTTGGTATAGTTGTATTATTATGAATATTACTACGTTTAGCGTTAGATCTAGATAAATGATCGGTAATTTGTGCTAAACTTAATCGAGGATTTCTTGAGTTATTAATTTTATCTATTTCTTCGTTTAATTGCTTTTCCTCATTTTTCATTCTATCGTATAGAGGTTTTACAACATTCGTCCATTTATGAAACTTTGAGGTTTTAGGTTTCCCATCTGCTTTTAAATGAGCTCGTGAAGTTTTTAAAATGTCGTAATAAGATTCCATATCTTGTAGTGTTGTATTTTTTGGTTCTTTCTCACATAGTAAAGACCATAGTCCTTCAGTCCATGGATAGTATTTATTAAATAACTGTAAGTTACCATGACTAAAAGTTACAGAGTAGCCTCCTATTTTATATGAATCACTGGCTTTATCATAATACATACCATATGATTTATCATATCGTTTTGATGTAGGACGTTTATTGAAAAAATTTGAAAATGATGAATTTAATTCGTTATCATTATCATCATCACTAACGTCTGAAGTTTCCGGTTTTATTTCATCAGCCGGTTGTGTATTCTTTTCTGTTTGGTTGGTCAATGGTTCTATTATTGGTTTAAATGCTTCACGAAAATAGTTGTCGGAATCTATGATACCACGTTTCATTTCCATTATTTTTCGTTTTATATTTTTTTTGAGGTTATTAAATTTTCCAATAAAACTTTTTCTTTAATCATTTCAAATAATAATGTGAATATAACTGTATCGTATGACTATTGACAACACAATGTATATAATTTCAGTTATACTTTATATTTATATTTATACTTACATTTATTTTATTTTAATAAAAGTATGAAAACCACATCTATATCTTCCTTCATTCATTTCCCGAGTTTTATCAATAACCATAAACCCATAATCACTATGATTCCAACATAAATGGGAAATTTTCCGAAATTCAATGAAATCCATATCTGTAGACGAATGATCATTGAATATATGACGTAAATTTGTATCGTCTTGTTTTAGTATTATTAAAAAATTTGAGTTATCTCTTACTAACTGTTTTGGTATTTTAGAATATGTTTGTGCTAAATAAAATACTGAACTAGCACCTGAATGTCTACAAATTGAGAAGTATTCTCTGATTACTGACTGCGGACCACATATAACGTCATCAAAAATTATAATGGAATTTTTTTTAGTTAAGTTTGGTTTTATAACTTTATCAGCACTTGTAAAAATGAAAAAATTGCACCTTTTATATCATCTATTATTTTTTTTAACAAAACATATTTTTCTTGATTTGAGGTTTTAGAGTATAGATAAATATTTTCAAATCTTAACCCGTTTTCATGGGTAATTAAATTATACATTATATTTGTTTTTCCTGAACCACTAGGACCAACTAATATAGCACGTATGGTATCAGGTAATAATGATCCATGTTTTGATGGTTTTTTTTCTATCTGAACATCAACATTTGTAATATCTAATTTATCTTTCTGCTCAATCAAGTTCATTTTTTCGTATAAATACTCATGCATTTTTACTTTATAATCAGTTATAAATGATACGTTCAACTCATAAGTGTAAATCAGGTAAGACTGGTAAAGGATTTGTAAACTCACTTATAAATAGTCATCCGTTTGAAGCTCGTATTTCAAACTATTAGTATTGTTGACATGGTGCAAAATTAAAAAAAGTGACTAGATTGTGTTGATAAAGGAATAAACCCGTTGGATACTGCATGTTACGATCACGATATTTTGCATGCAACTAGAAAACATTTAGAAGATAGACATAAAGTGTTAGAACTTCGAGCTTGGGAAAGATTTAAAGCAAAAGATACACCTAGAAATAGAAAATCGTTGCGTACACCGTAATAAACGCAATGAAAGCTAAAAGAAAAATAGGAATGGGTTGTAAACGTAAACGGAAACGTACTACAAAAATAAAAATAAATGGTATAATGTTAGCGAAAAAAAAAAAGACGTTAAAAAAAAAAATGTTGGTAAAAGGTTGATTTTAACACCAGGTCAGACAGGTGGTGCAATTCCCTTAATACCTATTTTTGCAGGATTATCAGCACTTGGTAGTTTAATGTCTGGAAGTGCCAGTGTGTATAATGCAATACAAAATTCAAAAAGAAAGAAAGGTAATGGATTATATTTAAATAATAATGGATCAAGGAAAAAAAACTGATGAATACGCTACCTAACAGACCACTAACTTCTAGAGATATTATAAAATACGTTACAAAGTTTAATATCAGTCATTTCCGCGGAGTATTTTCACGTGATAACTTACCTAAAAAACCTCTCGCAATCGAATGCGGTATATTAAACTTAGACGTATCTTCCGGTAATGGAAGTCATTGGGTAGCGTTTTATAAAATTAAAGATAAGGTTGAATATTTTGATAGCTTCGGTGATTTACCTCCACCGATTGAACTACAAAACTATTTTAAAGGAAACAAAATTAAATATAACTACACAAATTATCAAGATTTTAATTCATTTAATTGTGGACATTTATGTCTTAATTTTTTACAATGCAAGAATCAGTTACTTTAAGTTTATCTGGTAATACAACCACATTATCTGTACATTATTGTCCACCAATTGATGTATACGATGACTCGGAAATTGCTTTGTTAAATTTGCAAACATATAATACATTTGCAAACATAAACGAAACTAATAACAACTTCGAAATATATTTAGAAAACCCCGATCGTTTACTAAATAATAATAAATTTCCAATCTGTTATATCACACTGAAAAAGGGGTGTTACGATATTAAGGATATTAAAAATCAAATTTTGGTCCAAATAGATGACTTTAATAATGATAACGAATACTTTAGAATAAAATCGACAGAGAAAATGACTTTTGATATCGGGATTGATCAAATAGATTTTAGAACAACCATGTTCAGTAATGGTATAATACGTTTTAACGTAAAGAACAGTATAGGACCTTTATTGGGGTTTGAAAAAAAAAGTTATGAACCACACAATATGCACATTGAGGGTCATCGATCACAGAAAGTGACAAATTTAATCAGTGTTAACTCAATAAAAGTAATGTGTAATATAGCTCAAGGTTCATTCAACAACCACATGTCAAGTCATTCAATTTATGAGTTTTCCCCTAGTGAGATCATAGGGTCTAAGCTGATTCAAACACCAAATAACCTAATATATTACAAATTAAATAAAACAAATATCGATTCAATAACTATACAATTAGTTGATCAAGATCATAATCCGATAAACAATTTAGGTGAGAAATTAATAATCAATCTACATATTAAACGTTACGGATCTTAATATGGGATTAAAATTTAATATAAGCCCATTACATAAAATAAATCTTGTTAGTCAAAAGACTAAAGCGGTACCGGTAACATCGAATAAAGTAAAAAAAATAACAACGAAAAATAAAACAATTTTAAAGGCTTTAGGTTATAAATTAAAGCAGAATGCCTGAAAGTGATATTTTAGATATAAGTTCGCCGTTTGAAACCGATTCTAAAATTACGAAAATCGAATATCATTCATATACACCGTATACAACTTCATTTAATAATAGCGATGAAATACGTATATCAATTCAACAAACAGATGTTTATCCATATCTGAATGAAAGCTTTATATATTTAGAAGGTCAAGTATCAGATGCTGGAAAAGTAAAACTTACTAATAACGGGTTTTCCTATCTCTTTGATCAAATACGACTTGAAATCAATGGAATAGAAGTAGATAGAACACGCGTACTTGGTATTACCAGTTCGTTAAAAGGTTATCTATCAGGTACACCTGATAATTATAATTGTTATGAAAATGCTGGTTGGATTTTTAAAAATAGTTCAAACCCAGCAAATAATAATGGAGAATTTAGTGCATGCATTCCGTTGAAATATTGGTTAGGTCTATTTGAAGACTTTAAAAAGATATTAGTTAATTCTAGATTAGAACTAATATTAACTCGATGTCATAACGATTTAAACGCTCTAAAGGTAATAACCAGTGCAAGTACAAATTCTGGAAAAGTTGATTTGAATAAAATAGTTTGGAAGGTTCCACATATTACTGTTGATGATGAAGAAAGGTTAAAATTATTAAAACTTATTGAAAAAGAAAAAAGTTTGTTTATCCCGTTCAGATCTTTTGAAACTTTTGAATATCCTGAACTCGGAACCACAAAAAAAGTAGTGTGGAACTTGAAGACAGCATCAAAATTAGAAAAACCACGATTTATCATAATTGGATTACAAAAAGGACGTAAAAATTCGTTAGAAAAAGATTGTAGTATATTTGATCACTGTAATATGACAAACGTTAAAGTATTTCTTAACTCAATAGCTTATCCATATGATAATTTGAATTTAGATTTTACGAAAAATAATTTCACCTTATTATATGATATGTATACATCGTTTCAAGAATCGTACTATGAAAAAAATATACGAAACCCCTTATTAAGTCCCTCTACTTTTCTATCGAACGCACCAATTGTAGTTATCGATACTTCAAAACAGAACGATTCGGCTACAGCATCATCAGTAGATGTACAATTGGAAATTGAAGCATCGGAATCTCTTACAGGTGTAACTGCTTATTGTTTATTAATTCATGATCGCATTGTTGAATATGTACCTTTTACTAGAGAAGTAAGAAAACTAGTGTGAATAATATTAAAAAACTGATTTATTTAAAATACTTGATGTTAAATACTATTAATTAATTTAAAATAAATAAACAAAATGATAATAAAAAAAATGATTTTATTTATTTCAGAAATTTAAACGAAAATGATTCGTTTAACTAATAACTAATCATGTTTTATTTTCAGTAAAAGTAATAGGGAGATTTTTTATACTGAAAGAAGGACATTCCGCTTTAAACATTTTTTGTGTCCCTATAAAAATGGAGCCAAACGCCTCATGGTTTGCCTGAAACAACGTGGGGCGTCTGACTCCATTTTACAGCGGGAATTTCTTACACTGCAAGGGGACAATACCTCCTCAAACTTTTTTCATCTCCGCTGAAAAATGGAGCCAGACGCCCCATATTTATACTAAGAAATGGTTAGAAAAACCATGGGGCGTCTGGCTCCATTTTACAGCGGGAATTTCTTACACTGCAAGGGGACCATACCCCCTCAAACTTTTTTCATCTCCGCTGAAAAATGGAGCCAGACGCCCCATATTTATACTACTCTTCTACACCAATATTATTTAAATTGCTGTTATAAGAATATTATTTTTAAGACCATCTTCGTTAGCTGGTTCAAATATTTTGACATTTATTTTCCAAAATTTCTTAAATCTTGCGACGATGGCATTATTTTCAATCGATTTATTCTATTTACTAGACATCTATATGAATACCAATTTTTATTAAGTATCCGATTACCGACCAATTTAAAATAAACTGTTATATATTTTCCGCTATTACTAATGACAATTATATTACTGTCATGTTTGTTTGTTTATTAATTTCATTTGTATTGGCGTTGTTACGTTTTTTAGTTTACAATTTAATCAGACACGTAGCTATAATAGCTACGCCGCACAGTGCAGTACCTATAATATAAACTATTAACGCGCGCAACATCAAATATCATAACGCGTAGATGGATTTAACATTTCACCTATTTAAGCTACAAGAATATATAAATATACATATTTGTTGTAAATTATGTCAGCAATATTTTTATGTAGAGGTATTTTTGTGATAAAATGAATATTTTTAAAAATAATTTAAAAACACTGAAAAATTGCACATAAAATCCAAGATGGCGGACACTTCCGGACCTTGGAGGGATTGCAACTTTTTTTTGGTTAATCAGAAACCCACAACCAAATTTTCTGCAAAGTTTCAAAACTTTCCGATTTAATTCCTAAAAACACCTTTTTTGAAGCTTAAATGGCTGGACTATATAATATGTATTGTTATAAATCATAAGATAAACATTTTTAAATTTAATAGGTAATATTATTATTATATTACATATATTATATTATATTTATTTTAGAGATTCATTTTTTCAGTTTGTTATTATTATTTAACTATAAATTATAATAAATAAATAATCATCTACACCAAACGTCCAAACACTAAGATATATACAGTCTTGTTAAGTATTCGAATACTTGTATTTAAATCCTTTTTTGGTATTTCAAATAATTTTTTGTCAATGTATTCTAAATACTTAAAAAATACTTTTTACTTGTATTTTTGTTCTAGAATACTAAATATATTTTTTTTATTCTGTATAATATATAATATAGCTTTTTAATAGAAATTTTGAGTTGAATATTAAGCATAATTAGATATTTAAACGAAAATTAGTGATATTGATTATTTCGTTATAATTCAAAAACATTATTCATGGTGACTTAATTATAACTTTTACTTATATTATCATATTTTATCCACACAATAAAATGTTATAATGAAATATTTTCGGAAAGATTTTATTCAATATTTTATTTTAGTATGTTAGTAAAATAAATTATTTCTCAAATAGCTGCAATATTAATATATAGATTTATATATAAATACAAAAAATTTCTAATTAGTACTAAATGGTAAGATGTAGCGAAAAGCTTAAATAACTAAATCAGTCCCTATTAACTGTTTTCCCTGTTAACTTAAAATCATACCCCCCGGTAAGATAATCCTAGGAAAATCATACCCCCGGTAAGATAATCCTAGGAAAATCATACCCCCCGTAAGATAATTCTAGGAAAATCATACCTCCCGATAATATAATACTAAAGTTAATATAATCATTGTTTTAAATTTAAAATTATTTGGTTCTCCTAATTAACTATTTATTTTATTATAATATTATAGCTATTGTATTTTATGATGTTTCGACCATGGGAAACCAAAAATATGAACACCTCGGCTGTAGCTAACCCCGAAATACCTGAAAAAACTGTAGTTAGAGAAACCAAATGTCCTGAGCCAATTAATTTGAGATCAGTTTTGGCTTACTTGAAATTTCAAAGATATCCTGTCTATATCCATAGTAAAAATGATAAATCTAACTTTCGAAGACAAACCAAATCGTTTTATTTGTCCGATGATGTTTTATATCATAAAAAAAATTCTGTCCGTGTTATATTTGACGAAGAACAAAGAAAAAGTATTCTGAAAATGATTCACGAGGGTTCTGAAGAGTCGATAGAAGCTGTTGCACTGTCAAGTCACCGTGGTAGGGATGCGACTATTAATATGCTTAACCAACGTTGCTATTGGCCATCTATTACTTCAGACGTAAAATCATTTACCAAAGAGTGTGATGTTTGTCAACGGGTTAACCCAGCGACATTAAAAATAGTGCCTGAGTTTCATTCCGTTCCTATACCTAAAAAAGTAACTATTACTTTTTATTAATTCAAAATTATTGATATTTTCAGAATAAAAAATTTAATTAGACTAATGCAGTTCATCATACAAAATATTTTTTATGCTATATTAATATGATTGAGATTTAACATTCATGATTTTGATGACACATATATATTTTAATATTAGTTATTCAAAATGTTAATAACCATTTTTTTTTTTTTTTATAAATTTAGGTGTTCAAACAAATAGGAATCGATCTCATAACTTTACCGGAAGTTAATGGTTTTCGATATGTTGCTGTAGCGATAGACTATTTCAGCAAATGGTGTGAGGCACGACCCCTTATAGATAAAAAAGCTGTTACAGTTGCTCGATTCATATACGATGAAATTATATGTCGACATGGTTGTCCTAAGGTTGAAATAAGCGATCAAGGTAGGGGATTCTGTAATCAGCTATGTGAGGAACTATTTCGTATGACGGGAACCTCACATAGAGTCACATCACCCTATCATCCTCAAGCAAATGGACTCGTTGAACGATTTAACAGAACAATAAAAAATTCGTTACTTAAAGTTGGTACCTAAAAATATTTTGGTTAATTTAAACCAAAAATAATTAATTTAAAAAATAATTTTGTTTTGTATTTAGATTCATCTAGAAAATGTACTCAAGTGGCCAGATGTATTGCAAGGAGTTCTATTTGCTTATCGAACTGTGCCTCATACTTCTACAAAATATTCACCATTTTATGTTTTATATCAAAGAGAGGCTGTACTTCCAGTAGATATAGAACATAACTTAGAAGAAGATAGCGTGTATGATAATGTTTTTATGGGAGATTTTGATGAAGTACAATTTGAAGAAACGTTGAAATGGATGCTATCAATGAGAGGTAAACACTTTAATAGGTACTTTAAAACTAATATTTTAAGGTGTAGACTGTAGATTATAAATATACTATACAAGTTATAACAAGTTTATAACTAGTGTAAATCTATATGTCTCATCTACATAATGAAATCATTTATTTCATGGACTTTGACGAAAATACATTAGGTATATGGACATTCATTGTATACTTTGTGACTTGTGTAGTAATTATAAAAAACATTTTTCGTTATTTAGCAATAAATCATATATTATATTATAATAAACTATACTGCTTGTAAGTTTGTATGTAATGCAAGTACGAGGTACTATTGTGTTAATACTTTATATTATACATTTCATGAAATGGATGTTTATATTATATTTTGGTCAAAATGCTCGATCTGGTCGAAATTTCACTGTCTGGATATTTAGTCCATGAAATGAGTGATTTCTGCATTATTTTAATGCAAGATTATTTTAGTCCTAAACCATTTATTTATTATTTTGACTAATAAACCAAATTAAATTTTTTTTTTTTGTAATCAAAAATAAATTTAATTACTAATACAAACATGTTTTATTATTCTAAAATTGTTTATAAATAAAATTTGTGCTTTTCCTCCAAAATATCGGGCTAAGGTACTAAAAATAGTATAATAGTGATGTTAGTATTTTTAAATGTTTCAGGTTGGTAATATTTCATTATATAACAATAAAAAAATTGTATTTATTCCTTCGATGGTCCTTTTTAAATAATTAGGATTTGCTTTAGTCGTGTACAACAATTAATATTGTCATGTTCACGTGGAAATTTAAATTTGTTTATTATTTGTCAGGTGAAGTCAGCTAATATAGGAAGTAGACAAGTAGTGTAGGTACATTATATGGTGTCTAATTAAAAAAATTTAATGTCAAATCATAGACAATTGTACATGCAAAATAATAATTCAATTTAACAATTAATACTAATAATATTATACTGTCATAAGGTTTAATGATACTTAGGCTGGTTCTTAGGGCTGTAGCGAGCGATTAAAAGAAATGTTGAATATCAGACATATCAGTTTTGCCACCTGCATACATTTTTATTATTATTTATTAATATTATATTACCATATTTTTTTTATACATTTTTATTTTGATCGCTTGAATTGTTTTGTATAATCATAAACGTATAATAATTAATAAATGTATAATGTATTATTAATCGTACATTTTTATATAAAGATTATTGGTTATCGAAAATACAAAAAATGTAAGTGGCGGGTGTCAACTTAAATTGAGTGTCTGGGGAATTGCCTTCTGGGCAGGGCCAACTTGACCAGTGCCCAAAATTTATTTGGTCTTTTCTTTCTATTAAATATTTTATAAAAATAACATATAAAAATAAAACTATAATTTAAAATATTTAGTTATATTTAAAAAAATAAAATATCTTAACTTTTAGATACACTTCAAGATAAAGTGGAAGAAAATATCCTAGATGCACAATCAGCTCAACGTAAATCATATGCAAAAAGACATCCATTAGCTGAGAATACATTTAAAGTAGGGGACAAAGTATTAATAAAAAATCTTCGACGTGATGATAGGAAAGGAGGATAGGCCTCAATGCCATGGTTGGGTCCATTCACTATCCACGAAATTATCAACAATAAGATATGTCAATTAAAAAATGATGTTAAAGTACTAAAAACCAAAGTGTTAATAAGTAATATGAAAAAATATTTTGAATCTGACGGTAAACAATTAAATGGAGATACTTATGCAGAAAAATTGATGACAAGCGAAAAAAATACAATGTCACGAAAAAATAAAATTCCTACCGGTCCAACCAGGATGTTTTATCCCGTTGGTAAAACATAGCAGCAAACAAAATGCAGAACATTAAAATTAAATTTTAGTCAACAAGTTACACACGAAAGTATAGGTCATAAAAAAGCCTTGACAGTCCCGTCTGAAATTAAAAACATTGTCGGAGATGGAAACTGTTTATATAGATCTTTATCTTTTTTGATAACGGGTGACTAAGATTATCATTTTGCTTTAAGACAACATGTTTGTGAGGTAAAAAAAAATTAATACTTGTATTTATTATCATATTATAAAAGACATATATTTAAATACTATTTTCAGATTGTCAAAACAAGTTAAGTTGAAAGATATATAGGAGGAAAGGAAAATATGAAGAAATATTTGGAACAAAAAACAATAGAAAATGATGGTAATTTAAATGTACAACCATTTTGTAAATCAATATTTTTTTTTCAAACAAAACCACGTCAAATTAACCTATTTAAATAGTTTTAGTTTTGTAAAAAAAAATACTTATTTTATTAGTACAACTATTATGAACGAAATCGTCTGTCTTTTATTTCAGGTGTGTGGGGTACTGACGTAGAAATATTTGGTGCCGCAATTTTATTAAAAACGTCGATCTATGTTTATATGACTGCCACAGGTGAATGGCAGTTATTCAACAAAGACATAACGATAAAAAAACAAGTCAGTAAGACAGAAAAATGTTTATACATACGAAATTTGAACAATGTACACTACGATGTTGTAATTAACGTCGAATAACAACAAGTATTTTAAAGATATATATTTTTTTTTGTTTACTTCTGTCTAAGTATAAGTACAAGGCATAATAATTTGAATTGCAATAAAGGTTTTGTTAATAATTAATAATATGTATTTATTCAAAATCCATGTTAATTCTATTAGAATTTTGTATCTATTTCTCACAGGAAATATTTAATCATACTTACTTGGATCAACACGAACCTTAGATATCTGTTGAATGCTGATACAAAAAACTTTTCCATTTACCTCTAGTCCCTATTAAATTTATATTATTGCAATCTCACATACAATAAAAATTTATCACCGAAGTATCTTACCGGAGAGCTGGGTATAATTATCCTAGTATAATCGTACCTCCCAGTCAGCGGCGGATTGGCCCACCGGGATACCGGGAAAGTTCCCGGTGGGCCGGTTGTCATATTATAACTCTGGGCCGATGTATATTTTGGATTAAAAATTTTATGAAAATAATTTAAGTATATTGTATTTAATTATAAGATAAGATTGTTATAAAAACCTAGAGTAAACGTGATATAAACAATTCTACAATCATTTATTCTATGAATAATAGCTGCATGCCTGCATGGTAAATGAACTAAGGTATAGCGATAAAAATGTTATTATCACGTAACATTTCGTGGTAAATGATACAGCTGTTTTGTTGATTACATTCAACATTCATAGACCTTATGGTATCTACTATCTGCTGTATATTAAGCAGCATGAAGACTATAATATTCTAATAATAGACCATAATATACTAATCTTCATATTAAGCAGTATGCATTATGATTTGTGATTACAAATTTATTATTATTATTTATTTATCACTTATTTAATTGTTGTTGTTTATTTTTATATTATAATATTAACTGTGATTTGTGACTTGTGAAATGTGAAACTGTGAACTCTAGAACGCTTTTCTAGATTTCTAATGTCTTATTAGTTATTTGTCTAAAAATTTATAAGCTACCTGAATAAAATGTCGGATAATAAAAGAAAAGGTGGAGCCCAAAAGTTAAGGGAAAAAAAACAAAAATTACTTGCGGATTCAGCTAAGTCATGCCAAAATATTCGCTCTATAATGTCTAATCAAAACATAAAGACTAAAGCAATGGAGGTAAGCAATTTAAAATATTAAGAATTTTACCTATTAGTAAGTTATTCTTATCTAGTCATGCATCATTTTATACTTAATTTATTAATTCATATTTTTAATGTTAATTTAACTTAAATCAATTTTATACAATAATATATGTATATATTTTATCTTAAATTCTAGGAACAATCTGTTATTGAGAAAAATAAAACAGAAATGTTTCAAAAACCCAATCCTGACTGTATTGTAAGTTTTTTTTAATTATTCTTATCTAGCCATGCATAATTTTATACTTAATTTATTAATTCATATTTTCAATGTTAATTTAACTTAAATCAATTTTATACAATAATATATGTATATTTTATTTTAATTTCTAGGAACAATCTTTTATTGAGAAAACTGTAACAGAAATGTTTCAAAAACCCAGTCCTGACTGTATTGTAAGTTTTTTTTAATTCTTCTTATCTAGCCATGCATAATTTTATACTTAATTTATTAATTTATATTTTCAATGTTAATTTAACTTAAATCAATTTTATACAATAATATATATATATTTTATTTTAATTTCTAGGAACAATCTTTTATTGAGAAAACTGAAACAGAAATGTTTCAAAAACCCAGTCCTGATTGTATTGTAAGTTTTTTTAACTATCATCCTAAACAATCTAATATAAACACACCATTTAATTCCAAAAAAGTATTTTATAAAGATAATAAGATTCAACGATTTTGGCTTACCTACAACGGTAAAGCTTTATTTTGTTCTGTGTGTATTGCTTTTGGGACTGAAATTAATTCCTTTACAATTGGTATGTGTACTTGGTCTCATGTACACCAACGTATTAAAGAGCATGAACAGAGTCTTGTTCATAATCATTCTACTGAAGCTTATTTCATGAATTATACAGAATGCAGTATTGATCATCTTTTGTTTAGAGACTAAAAAAAATCAAGAAATGAAATGGTTAAAAAGAAACGTCAAGTGCTTGAACGTGCCATTGATATTGTGAAACTTATTAGGAAAAGGGGGCTAAGCTATAGAGGAAGCATACATGAAGCTGCATATACTTTAGATGACCCATCGTTAGACCATGGAAATTTTTTAGAAATACTTTTATTACTTAAAAAATTTGATATTGTGTTGAGAGATCATTTAGACTATGTTATAAAAAAAAGTAAAATGTCTCATCAGTCTGGTAATCTAAGACGTGGAGGACTATTAACACTTATTTCTAAAAGAACTATAAATTTAGTTATTGATTCCATTAGTAAACTAATAAAAAAGTCTATAAGTGAAGAAGTTATAGAAGCAGAAATGTTTGCTACTGAACTTGATACTACACAAGACATATCGGTAAAAGATCAGTGTGCAATTGTTGTACGCTATGTTAATTCAGATGGAATACATGAGAAACTGTTAGCTATGGTTAACTGTACAGATAGCTCTGGATTAGGCATGTTTGAACTTTTAAAAAAAGTTTTGTTAGAAAATGGTCTGAAAGTAGAAAATTGTATTGCCAATGCTACTGATGGATCTGCATCAATGCAAGGACAGTATAATGGATTTTCTGCGTGGCTATCTGGTGTATCGCCGGGACAAATTCATGTGTGGTGTTATAGTCACATACTAAATTTAGTTCTTCCTGATGTGACAAAGTCACCACTTTCTGCTGCATCATTATTTTGCCTATTAAACAGATTAGCAGTCTTTTTTAGGGATTCTTATCAGCGTATGGCAGTTTGGGACAAGAATTTGAGCTCTAACGTAAGACATAAAAGGCTTAAAATGATCGGTGAAACAAGATGGTGGGCAAAGGAGGAAGCACTTAGAAAAATATTTGGTTCTTGGGATAATGATCAAAATGCTTTGTATGTTGAGGTTTTAGTATCTTTGTGTGATATTGAAGATACAACTAAATATTCACCAGACATAAGATCTAAAGCCAAGGATTAAAAGAACCACTTCTACAGTATTCTACTTTACTTACTGCATTTTTATACCTAAGAATTTTCAAAATTACAACTCCTTTGTCCAAATATTTGCAAACTAGTGGCATGGATATATACAAATCCCAGCAAATGGTGAATGGAGCTTTAGAACAGTTAAAATTAATATCAAGAGATGACCAAGAATTGAAAACTGTTGTTTCAAAATTTATTGAAAATACAAATACAAAATTAGAGACTTTGGAAGATACTGAAAACAAAAATTATGATTTATTAATAGAAACTAGTTTACCACAATTAAGAATAAGAAAAAAAAAAACATTTTGAATCAGTTGAAGATGACCCTATTAGCGATTCATATTTAAAATTCAAAGTAGAAGTGTACAATGTTGTAATGGATGGGGTAGTTAGTAGTATGGAAAAAAGATTTACATCAAACTCTCAGATTTACACTGATTTATCTTGGCTTTCACCTCAAAACTTTCAGCATATTAATTCTAAACTATCAAACGAAGTTTTTGTCAATCTTGCCTTAAAACTAAAAATATTTGATCAAGATATTACACCTGAAAATCTGAAGTCAGAACTATTAAGTTTTGCTGTTAATTGGAAGTTTTTAAAAAAATCAGTATCTGAGTCGTATCAAACAACAATGCAGCCTAATAGTGACAAAGACAATATTGATGATGATAATGATCATGATGAAATTAAAGACATAGTTTGTACTACATTATCATCATGTAAAAATTGTGCTGTATGTTGCTTCAATGTACTTCCAAAGTATAAACTTTATTGTGATGCATATAGCAAATTAACTTTGGCTTACAAGTATCTTCTTACCCTTCCATCAACTCAAGTAAGTATTAACTTATAATTTATTTATGAGTTAAATTAAGCCACTATAAGCATTATAAAATATTAAACTTTTGTTTCATTTTAGGTTGCATGTGAAAGGTCTTTTTCGGTTCTTAAAAATGTAAAAACAAGGCTTAGAAGCACATTAAATGAATCAAAGCTTGATGCTTTTATGCTTATGGCTGTGGAGAAAAATTGTTTAAATAGCTTAGATATAGATGAGATTATTGATGATGTAAAACAAAATAGTGATTTATTAAAAAAAGAATTATCTTACTAATTGAATTGCTTTAATAATTATTTGCACGCTTTTAATTTTTGTCACAACTGTTAACCATCTAATTTAAATTTTTATAAAATTTGTTTTAATATTTAATTATTAGTATTGTTTTATACGTGCACGTTGCATGATGCATGAACACTGATGCAAAAAGTAAAGGTAAGTCAGTGATATTATATTAAATAAAAATATAATATTTATTATGAAAAAATAAGACCATGACCAAAAAAAAAAAATAGTTGTTATATAAAATTATTATTTTTGGATGGTGGGCCGGTCATACGGTAATTTCCCGGGCCGAAATTTTTAGCCAATCCGCCGCTGCTCCCAGTAACATAATCCTAGAAAAATTAGAAGGGTATGATTATTCTAGGGAAATGTTACCGGGGGTACAAAAATCCCAGGATTATCGTACCCCCCCGGTAACATTTTCCTAGGAAAATATTACTTCCCTAGAGGGGTACGATTATCCTAGGAAAATGTTACCGGGGTACGATTATACTGGGAAAATTTTACCGGGGGTATGATTATACTAGGATAACTTTACCCCCCCCCCCCCGGTAACATTTTCCGGGGGTACGATTATCCTATTACACCGGAATCTATGTAACTCTTTTTTGAAAAATGTGGCCACTTTATATTAACATCATATAACTTTTATTATGGATAAATGTATATTTCACACCCCTTACCCTAAATTTGAATACTTTTTTTACACTAATGGATATTGAGGCCACGAAGTTTTAAAATTGGCCGACCACATTTTAAAAACTTCGGCGCCACTGATACAAATAATAATATTAAATAAATTTCATTCAAAATCAAAGTATGGATCTAAAACATGATATATCTTTCGGATCATCTCCCGTAAACATACCACTGCACCTATGTAGTATGTACCTACTAGGTATTAAAATTATAAACTTAAGTAGTTAGTAGTTACTCACCAGAAAAACAATGTATTTATTAGATATATAAATGTGTATGAAAACAAGTCCCTTTCACATCGATTGCTAAAAACACACTAAATCAGAATTTACAGAATTTAAAATAAAATATATAATCGAAGAGTTGTTGCCAATAGCTATAGGTAGAAAGGAAGGTATAGAAAAAAATGTATTTTGATATTTTGTTGCGCGTGTCGCCAATTACTTAATATGACGGTTGAAATTTCAAAAGGCCAAAAGAAATGTATTTTGATATTTCGTCGCGCGTGTCGCCAATTACTTAATATGACGGTTGAAATTTCAAAAGGCCAAAAGATTAGATTTAACAATGTATCTATGACTTAGACCCTCACTGAACAGCATCGGTAGAAAACGGGTAAAATTATACAGCGAATACAGGCAATAAATTGCCTGTGTTTATTTTAATAAATAAGTACCCATCAATGTTTCTTTCTATACAGCCATTTTTTTTAAGTACTGAAATACAATTGTACAGCAATGAAATAATGAAACTACAATATATAAAATATCAATGCCCCAATGCACATTTAATTTATCATTAATTTTTATTATGAATAACTTAAAAATTATTGATGTAATTTCAATGAAATTAAAAGAATTTAATAATAAAAATTCAGGGGTGTTGCCATAGGGTATACTACATATACGCAGTATACTCTCAAGGTTTTTTTAAAATATTGTGGGGATACTGAGTATGATTGCTTTCAAGTCTCAATCGATTTGCTATTTTAACTCTCAAGATATTTTTACAAAATTATAAGTATACCTACTACAATATACTACATCATATACTCAAATCATATACAAAGGAAAAAACAATATAATTAATTAAGTAATTGTCTCAAATGTACGTCAATTATTTATGACTGAAAGAGTCATACTCTTTACTTTTTAAAAATAAAAAATATTTTTAAGATTTGTAAAGATTGATGAGGTATAAATGTATAATATAAAGAGGATACATAAAAAATCTGATTAAAATTTTTATTGACAAGCTCTTTACCGGCTCTACTCCTATAACACATAGCAAAATATTTTTATTGTATTAAATGTTTATATTTTGATATTTTATGATTTAGTATACTCTCAAAAAAATTAATGGGAACACCTCTGGACTTTTATTTGAATGTATGTATTATTTCATCAAGATGATTAGATTAAAAATATATTTATTATCTTATGTAGATACCTAATTATTTGATTATCTATGCCTAACCCTGTCAATAAAACCTAATTATTTTATTTTTATGATCTTAACTCTATTAGTCTATTCATATGCTAAACAAAAAAACATCATTCAAAATTGTTTGACCTTAAATGATTTATAATTTATTAACAATATCAACTCTGATATTATATATTTAATATAGTTATTTATGTATTATATAGATGACCACTATAAATCATCATTATTATTATGGGGATCATCAAGCTGCCCCCATAAAAAGTAGTAAGCATGAAAAAGTAAATTATTTAACTTCTAACTGATTAATTTTTATTTTTTTTTTTTTAGATGACAATCAACCATAAAAAAAAGAAAAAAAAGTAAAAAAACCGAGTATGTATATTGTATACCTATTGAGAATGCTATGTGATTAATTTCACATACCTAATTTATTTAATTTATTTTTTTAAGAATGTTCAACATGTAAACAATGTTACTTTGGCCAATGCCGACTGCTGGCCAAAATTCATAAAAATAAAAGTTAGTATACCTATATTGGATATTAAATTTTAATTAATTAAGCAATAATAAACATGTATTTTGTTGTTTAAAACAGAATGTAATATATGCAACATTGGCCACAGGGGCAGGTGCTGGTGGCGTGAGGTAAAGCAGGTAATTATTGAATTTAATAAAACAGTTTCCTGACTAGGTGCAATTTGAATATGATTATTTTAATAATACAATTTTTTAAATTTTAGAAAACTACAACCAAGGACTTACGAGAGGACCTCAACTCCCGCAGAAATGCATTAGTAAGTTTTTTTTTAATACTTAAATATCACTATGCACATATCGAATATTTAAATATAATAATATTTATATTAGGGCCCTATTAATTATAATCAGAGAGTCATAATAATGCTCAAAGAGTGGAAGTTTATTTAAATTTATAACATATTGAATTATTATTATCTTAATTAACTTACATATGAGAATTTTTTTTATTTTGACCCCCCCTCCTCTAAAATGTTACCTATGGGCGCCCATGATTGAAATAACTAAAATGGCTCATTTTTGGTTATCATAACCACACAATATCAAAATACATTCATCACTACATTCAGAATCTAAAATATTTGCAACCAAACATTAAATGTGTATTTATTAAGGATTTTTCTTGTAATGTAACTAAACAACCATCCTCTCTCCCAAAAAAATTCTGAATATCACTGATGTTCATAAAAAATAAAAATAAATAGTTTAACTATCATCCTCAAACACCACAATAGTGTACCACTAAAAAATATGTGTATACACTGAAGAATAAGTTTATTAAATATATGTAATACTCAAACTAGGCATTTTACTAAATGACAAATAGTCAAACAAGTTCACTTTTTATTCAATTTCACTACCAGTCTAGACATTTAGTTAAATAATTTTAAGAAATTAAAAAATGTAACGATATTTTCTATTAATTATTACTAACTAATTTATATATTATATATAAAAAAAAAAAAACCATTAGTGATGATAGTTAAATTATATAAAAATGTAATTTAATAAAATGCCTGATATGACTATATGCCTATCATCACATACACACTATTCATAAAACTATAGTAAATACAAAATATTATTCAATTCTGTTGTAGAAAAAAGATAATAATCAAATGGAGGTGGAAGATAAAAATGAAGAAATTCCGAATGAGATGATATCTTTTGATTAATTTAATAAAAAAAAAATTTGTTTTAGTTTTTTTTACATCCTACATTCATCATAGATCATTAAAAAAAAAAAAATTCTACCTATAAAAAATACAAAATGTTATAGTACCTACCTGTTCTTATTATACGTTGACTAGTTGGTTGTGAATAAGTTGCTGGTTGAAGCAGGCAGATATGTTAGCCAGCATAACGTATGCAGACATGCACCAATAAATAAGTCCATTTTTTTAAATCTGCTTCATCAGAGTTATAGAACCTGATAATCTAGGTGAATTATGTTAATTAGTAAATTAAAGTAATTAGTTAGTCCAAGACAAATGTATCAACAATTGTAACTCGCAATGTATACCAATAAAGTTCTCACCAAAAAGAGTATAACAGTGCTAATAATACTTACCTATACATTGTGCTATTTCAATTATTGCATTGAAATGTCTTGTCTATAGTAAAGTTGTCCATACTCACATCGGTTGGAGTTGGAAATTCATTGGTCAAAATATATTCTATTCTGACAAAACAATTTCAATGAAAAAAATTAAATAAATCACACGTGCAGGCTACAATTAATATTCAACTCACAACCAGAAACCACTATTAAACTAATAAAAATTAAAAAAGTAAACATACCTTGACAAAACGAGAGAAACTCATTTTATTGGGCTTCGAATGCAAACAGTTTCGTTGATAAATTAAACTAATCACTAGGTTATTCGATTACATTATATTAACAAAATACAATAAAAACAACTAGGCATAGCCATTGATTTTATAATATACAGATAAGCCATACCGTAGAAAAAACCGGTAACAGCTAATTGCTGGCGACCACTGCAGAGCGCTGTCGGCGGCTGCTGTCACGCGGTGTTAGGCCCCGTCATAGGTATGATAGGCGGGTCAAAGAGGGCTGACAGTCGCTGTCACGGGGGGTTAGCTCCATCCTACATTGTTAAGGAGAGAGTAGTGGTCCGCTTTCAAGCAGTGTGATCAAATAAGCAATATTGTTTAATAAAACGCAGGACATACAATTTTTACTTTAAACACGTCTATTATTGTCGCTGTTTGGAAATACAATTTGTATTTTTCTTTACTTAACTATTGTAGAATTAAAATTCAGTATCATTAAAAAGATGGAAACTTATTGACATTTTATAAAGCAAAATATTTTTGTACTGAAAAAATACGTTATTAATAATACCCAATAAAATGCAACTTATCAATAAGACAAAAGAACCTAATTAAAATCATTCTAAATAAACAGAAAACCTTTCCTTCATCTGAATTATATAAAATGTTAAGAGTACTTGATATTGACAATTTATAAAAACGCAAGCAATTTGCTTCATCTTCAAAAATAATTTATTTAATATTAAAAATCTAACATACAAATTCAGAAAAACAAATCTTGAAATACCTTTCGTTGTTACTAAAAAAGCTTCGATGTCATTCTTACAAGTTGGATTACGGTCTTTAAATGAAATTCCTAAAGAGTTATTAACTATTTCAAATTATTCATATTTTAAATTTAAATTAAAAAATTGTTTTACTAATCTTTAAATATCTAGCATTTAATTTTTTTTTTAGTATGTATTAATTACTATTATTATTATTATTATTATATTGTTTTATATAGGTCTCTCTCACCATCTTTCATTATTATCACGGCTACTACAAAAAAAAAAAAATGTACTCTTACTCTACGACACGAGGTTTCACCTCAGTGTAGAGTAATGCCTAGTTAATATCTGTATTTGTTATATCATGTATTTGTCTTGTAACTAGAAATAAATAAATAAAATAAAGAACAAAATTAAAATGTCAATATTATTATGAAGCCTATGTTGTTATTGAAAAATAAATAGTGATTTATTCTCTAATATTATTGTTATACATAAATTGTCATACAATAATTAATGATTAATAGTTTCTACACAACCTACTGCAGCGCCTGATTTACTAATTCATGGGCGCAGTACAATTTACAATTTTGAGCTTTAAATTGTTTATTTCTATTTTCTTCGATGCCAAAATATAATTTATGCAAAACATATTTTTAATTTAAAATTATATGTAATTAGTTGCTTATAAAAAGTAGATGGATCAAATAATAAAATTGTATTGTCAAATACACATTGCATAATATTGATATTGTTATCCTCGATGAGAGCAAAATAATTGGCAATGGGGACAATAATGACAATACGTCTCACTGAAAAATATAAAAACAATGAAAATCTATTTCTTTGAATTACATATTAGTTTTAAATACTTAAGTAAATTTCAGAAACTAAAGAAATAAGTTATGATATTAAAAATTTGTCACCCCTTTGAAAATTTCTTATGGGCTCTCTTACCTATAAGTTATAACTTATAACCATTTTAAAAATTAAATTATTTGTATACCATATTACCATTTGTAATAGCATTATATATTTTTAAATAAAGTACCTATGAAATCAGTATGTGCATGATGCCATGATGTATACATTCATATATACCAATACATTTCTACCTATACCAGCCATAAAAAAAAAATAGTTTAAATTGAGTATTTTATAATTTTATCTGAATATATCTTAACTTATTCTAAACAACTAACGTCTAGCACACCTGCAACATGGGTATATTATCATCGTGTGTACATGCTGCGTATTTCAGTATTTGTGATATACTCTGTTATGTTTATAACAATGCACCCTCGTTTTTGGAACATAGCTATGGTTAAGGACACTTGTAGGCTAAGGACATTGGACTTTGAACACCCAAACAAACCTAAATGAGATGATGTAATATAGCTATACAATATACAAATTAGGTAGGTATATGGTTTATACATTTTATCGGTTATCCTAGCCAAATTTTAGTCCCTGTTCAACTGTCATTGCGTGTACGTGTACGGAACTACGAGTGTTTAAAATTATTGCATTAGCGTTTTAATGTGTTATAAATTATAATCTTATAAATATTTACACAATTTTCTAACATACAGTGTAATTATTATAAGTGATTTATAAGTGATTAATATATATTGAATAGTGTAGGTACCTACGATTAAATTATTTTACTTTGACACTTTTAAAGTATATTATTTTTATATACAAAATGCTTGGCAATAAATGTCAATATTTTAACTGTTTTAAAACAACAACAAATTTACTAATTTATCAATGTTTCGGATTCCAAAAGATGAAAGACATCAACATGGATAATTAATTCAGGTAAGAAAATTGCAAATAATAAATATCTATACATATTTATTGTTAAAGTTTAATATTTTAATTATATCATAATAATATTTTATAGAAATGTAAATTTATTGTCTTTGGACAAGACACAACTATATAATAGATACATATGTCAAGAGCATTTTTTCTCCAGATTCATTTATGAATAATTCAAATAAAAATTTGAAACCAACAGCAATCCCTTATAAACATAATTCTGACAAGCGCAGCCATCTACATCATCTGGTAAGAGATTTTTATTATTCTAATAATTTGTTTTTAAGGCACCCGGCGCCAATGCGATTTTGTACACAAAAATACGCTCTACGGGAATAGGGATCCTATTCTGTAGAATCAACCAATTTGATATATATATTTTTTTTAATTAATAGAGTGTAATATTCTACAGGCAGCATTGATCTCCGTTTTTCAATATTTTAATCTCAAACTTTATAATCTGTTTTCAAAAATAATACAATTATAAGCAATTTTTTATGGATTTTTTTACTATTATTTTTAATAAAATAAAAATCGGAGTTCGATGCGACCTGTAGTAAGTCTTCTTCTTTCAAATAAAATTATGCATAAATAAATTTAGTCTTTCATTATTTTAATTAATAATGTATAGGTATTTAGTATTTATGAATGATAGTTTTGTTTAGAACATTCAAAAACCATATTTTTAGAAGTTTGATTTATACATTTTTAATAATTTATAATACAATTTAAATGTCCAGTAATAATAACAATTTTTTTCATACTTGATAAATCCTTTTAGATTCTGAACGAAGTGATGAATGTATTGATTTTACAATGATGTGTGTGATTTTTTTTTATGTGAACAACATAATTTGTCGAAACAATGCTTCATTTCAAACTACACGGGGTGGTTTCCTTCCGATGGAGAAGTGAATATCATTGGTGCATTATAGAGCTCCAAAGTTAAAAATTTTCCAGTAGTTTTTAAAAAAATAGAAATAAAAAAAAAGTGATGGAAAAACGGAAATTTTACGCTAACCAGTTTTTGATCAAATCAATCTTTTTATATGGTTGTAACTCAAAAACGAATCACTATAAATATTTAAAATTTTTACCAAATGTTTATACCACCGTTTCTGTATTCGATTAAATTTTCAAAATATTTTGACTTTTTTGAGCTATTTATAGAAAACTGAATTTCTGCTACCCAAAAAACTTAATTACAAGGTTCTTTATGAAATGTCTTATTGTAGTTAAGAAAAATCGATAGTCACAATTTTTTTTATAAGCGTTTATAGCTCAATTTTTACGAAATATGTTAAAATTGCGAAAATTTGCATGTAATTTTGTAATTGTAAAATCATAAAAATGTTTGTATATATATCTAAGATTAAAAATTCAACACTAAGTTTCATGAGTTTTTCTTCAAATAGCTATAGAGAAAACTCGAAACATTTTAGGAAAAAATGAAAAATGTTATGAGCGTTTGAATTTTAATTTTTTACGTAATTGCGTAAAGATAACGATTTATCCTTAAACGATTTCATATATTTGTTATTATTCAAAAAGTATAAATCGTAAATACTTGAAAATTTTACCAGTTATTTAGATTGGCATTTTCTTTACTTGATTTAATTTTCAAAATATTTTTCTCATCTTAATGCTATTTATAGGCATTTCAAATATTCGATTTTGTTTAGTTTTTTTTTTATAAATATCGATAACAATTTTTTGGCTGAGTCAAAATACTTGAAAATTTAATACAAGATTTATCAAAGGTTGGCTTACAATAATTATAAAAGAAATAAATTAAATTTTGGTGTATTCAGGTCATTAAAACAGAAACCACCTTTTCATTGCCCTATTTAAAATATTATAATATAATTATTATTTTACATATTATATCCTAGGCCTGACAATTCATCTTCGTTCAGAATCGTTTTTCGTATACAAACACAACTTTTTTTTATTTATTATTTTTTTTTTTTTTATAGGTAATAGATATAGATGAAATAAATTTACAATTGAAAACACTAACTCCAACTAAAATATACAACAGAACTAGAAGTGATGTTACTGAACTTATTTTTCCTAGTCCGTCTTCTATATATGACACTCCAAAACGAACTAGAATTAATGACATAATAGATATGCCTAGCTCATATTCAAAAAAAATTATGTACACAAATGATGATACCCCAAGGAAAATTAAATTAAATAAAATATAAATGAACAGAAGAATAAATTACGCAACAAAACGGTTCAAAAAGTAAATTAAAAGGGTGTGTAACTCGTTTTAAAACACGCAACCATTACGAAGTCTTATGTATTCACACAAATTCACTTCCAAAAATTCTCGAGCAATAGTTACAATGCAACTTAAAAAAAAGCGAACTCCTTGGACATCAGAAGAAAAAAATTTAGCTCTGACTTTATTTTATAAATCACCTGCAGCCTACAAATTTTTAAGACTTCAAAATATTAATTTACCCGGTCCATCTACAATTCGTCGTTGGATAGGCGAGTCAAAATTTTTACCTGGGTTTTAACGTCATTTTTAAGTCACATACAAAAAAAATTGAAAATAAATCAACTATTGATAAAATATGTAGTATAAGTTTTGACGAAATATATATAAAAGAATTTTTGGAGTATTCAAAAGACTACGATTTTATCGAAGGATTCAAAGATTTTGGACATTACGGTCGATCAAAAAAAACTGCTAATTCGGTAATGGTATTCATGGCTCGAGGAATATATACTTCATGGAAATTTCCAGTAGCATATTTTTTAGCGCACTCAGGGGTAAATCATAAATTGCTAAAGAATTTAATAGTTGATGTCATAAGTGAATTATTAAAAATAGGTTTATGTCCAAAAATGTTGGTCTGTGATCAAGGCACAAACAACCAAAGTGCATTGAAATCATTAGGAATTAATGAAAATTAACCATTTTTTTTCGTTGAAGAACATAAAATTTTTTCAATTTTTGACGTTCCACGCCTATTCAAGAGTATTCGAAACAACTTAATTGGTTCTTGTTTTAAAAAGGGAGATGATATCATTTCATTCAGCGATATAGCGGAAACGTATCAAATAGATAAAAAAAATACAAAAAGTAGAGCTCTTTTAAAAATAACGGATGCTCATATCAATCCAAGTTCATTCCAAAAAATGCGAGTAAAATTAGCTGTTCAATTACTAAGTCACACAATGGCATCCACTATACGAACGTGTATTGGAACAAACCAATTAGTAAGTAAAACAGCTATCAATACAGCAGATTTTATAGAATTTGTTAATAAATTATTTGACTGTTTAAATAGTAGAACATTATTTAGTAAAAATCCATACAACTGTGCATTATCTGACTCAAGTATTGTAAAACCATTTTTAATTGAAGCATCAACATATTTTAAAAATATACAAAAAATAAAAAACGGAAAGCAAACGACACCTCCATGTTTTAAAGGTCTTACACAGACAATTAATGGAATTTCATATTTTTTTGAAGAAGAAAAATCGGATAATGGAGTAACTTTTGTATTAACTAATAGGCTAAATCAAGACGCATTGGAAAATGTATTTAGTGTAATACGACAAAAAGGTGGTTACAATAAAAATCCGACTGCAAGAACAATAAGAACATCTATTAGAAGCACTTGCATTTTTTCATTGTGTACTTCTAAAGGAGCAAACTGCGAAGATATAGATGATGGCGAAGAAGAACCAAACAACCATGAGTTGATTTTATTAAATACAGACCAGTCAAAAATAAATGAAAATCCTTCAGATACTGAAGAATCTCTTTCTATTTCTATAAATTCAACAACCAGTTCAAATTCTTCAAGTGAAGAATATTCAAAATCGACAGTGAGTTTAGAAGATTGTTCCATTACATATTTTGCTGGCTATTTAGCATTTAAATGTATTAAAAAATTTAATTATAAATATTGTGAATGTGAATTAATAACTGAAAAATTATTAGATGAAAAAAATCAACTATTAATACTAAACAAAAACTATTTTTCTTTGGATACTAGACTTAAAGCTCCAACAAAATACTTCAATAATATAATTGATAGAATATTAAATATTTTTGAAAAAAATATTGATAATCTACAGCATAGAAAAAAAATTAGACAACATTTAACACAAAATTCAAAATTGTGATATTGTAAATACATGGATTAATATTATATTAATTGTGTTGATCATAATTATATATTATACATTTTTAATTTGTAAATATTTAAAAAAACTCAACTATATGCAACCAATCTAAATTAGCAAAGATTGAAAAATTAAAAATTTTAAGTCATGTTTAAAAAAGTTAAATTTTATATTTATTAATTGTCAAAGTTAAACTCAATTGTTATTTTATTATTTTATAATAAACATTGTAATAATACAATACATGTTTTTAGATTTTTAATATTATAATTTTAAATTGTGTACATAATTTGTAAACTTATAAAAATTAATGTTGGTAAAAAATTTGATCTTATTTTCATAGATATATTTTAAAGTAATGTTGATGGAATTTTTGTTTTATTGATTATAGCAACTGATAGTTTTTTTTTTTTGTATTGACAAGATATGACAAATATTATAATTTTAATAAATGACAATATTATTTACAGCAGTCCATCAATATTTTGTATACTAGTATACCTACGAATTACAATTGTTATTTGTTTAATTATAAATTTAAATTAATTTTTAGTAATTACCTATTAATATTATTATTATAATTATGTATAGTAAATTTAATTTGATTATTGTATTCAGTATTGTAATTCGATAAAAATATCAAATTACAACAAATTATATTGTAAACTGATTATGTGTATTTTTTTTGAAGAATAACATACTTTTTTTGTTTTATATACCCTTTATTGGCGTTATTAATCCTGTTTATACAATATTACAGGTTGTAATAAACTGATAAAACGCGAAACCGGCCAATTCTTAAATAGTGACATGCCGGTATAACCTGAACGAGTTTCAAGGTGTCTATTGTCTATATAAATAGATTTCTTAATAAGTAATATAATATAATTGTTTACAAATATAATAACGATACCTCTCGGATTTTAATTAAACTAAAAACATGTTTCCAATAACTCCTATAGTATGGCTCATCTGTATATTATAAAATCAATGGTATAGGTAACGTTTGATTTTAACAAAAATTAAAACTCACTAAAAAATTGAAAATAATTATAATTATGTGCCTTCCATACTGCAATATGCAGGCATTAATATTACACTTAATATTCACCTATAACGAATAAGAATATAAAAAAGTCGGATCCTCTCGCGTTATCAGTGTAATCCATGATTTAAGATCTAAAATCATGGTGTCATCACATCGCTCTATCATGCGTCGTTCACGTGGTTCCGAAGAAAAATATGGCACCAATTCAGTGGCGGAACTAGCACAAAATCTTAGGGGGGGCTATAGCCCCACCTCAATATTATACCAAAAGTAACCCGTGGGGGCTATGCCCCCCCCATCCATCATCTTAAGATTTAAACACTATTAATATCAACATTTATTTTTAATTATATATTTTATTTATATGCATCGTAAAATTGTTATTGACATAATATTATATAAGATTCATTTTTCTTTTATTGATGGCTGTGAATTGTTCCAAAATTATATCAGGATCAATTTCTATATCTTTTTCAATATTCAATATCGATAAATTACTAAATCTATCTTGCTCCATTGTAGATCTTAAGTATGTATTAATTCGCCTCATGGCAGAAAATGCACGCTCTGGTGTTGCAGAAGAAATTGGCAATTTATTGGCAACTTGAACCATTCTATACAAATTTGGAAATACCTTTTTAGATAAATTTTCTTGAATGACATTAAAACTATCTGTTTTTTCATTATTGAAGAATGAATTTTTAAACACAGCCATTTCATTTTTGAAGTCACTTTTATTATTTCAAATAAATCCTGAAAAACGCATTAAAATTTAAAATAGTATATTAATTGTATCAGTTACTAAATAACAATATAAAGAAATAATTAGTTAGGACTATGCAACACTTAATTAATTTCTTAAGTCTAGAAATATTTTTATTAAAAAAAATTATATATTTAATTACTTTATAATGATCAATCAGATGCAAACTACCATTAAAATCAAATTGCATCAAACAATCAGCTGATGTAGCAATTTGTAGACTTCCTGTAGAAAATCTACGTTTCATGTTTGAAATGATTGTGTCCATAATAACAAAAAAATGCGTTTAATTTCCAATAATTTTCTGCCTCAGAATCATTTTTGTTGGAACAATCCTCAGAGTCTGATGCAGTCGTTACTGTAACAGCATACTCTTTTAAACGAATTGGTTCTTTTTTACGCCTCTTTGGACCTATGAGCCTAATGGAAGTATATTAAGTATATATATAATATATAAGTAGTATGAATGGCAAGATTAGTATTACCTTGATGTGAGTTATCAATTGAAATATCATTTTCTAAACAGAATATTTTAATTTCAGACCATAGTTCAGAAAAATGTTCATCTGACCGATTATTTTCGAGGGTACGAATTACTCCTTTTACCAAATTACCAGATTTGCCTAGAGTTGTCCCCTTTGCCTGTAGTTGAACACTTAAAATATTTATTGATAGTAAGACTTCATGTAAGATGAACAAATAAATAATAAACTTAACATCTAAAATTGTTGCACGTACACCTAAAAATTAATGTAAACATTTTAAAAACTGAAATGAAAAATATTGAGGTATTCTTTATTTAATTTTATAACCTACCAATTGCATGAGCAACGTCTTTAGATTTTTGTTCATTTATTTCCTCATCCAAAGATTTTAGAATAGCTTGATAATTTTGAATAAGAGCTTTGCAACTTTTATATCGACATACCCATGTCATGTAGCTGGTTTCACTAAGCTGTGTTAGTTTGTTGATTTTTAAACCAAGTTTCTGTTGCATTTCGGTTAGTTTGAAGTCTTTTGATGGATGTGAGAAATGCACATATAAAGCCTCCAAACCATTAAACAAGTTTCTGGCATCCTAAAATAATGAGTTTTTAATACTTAAAACACCAATACTATTAAGTTATAAACTATTAATTATAAACAATTTATTTAATTCTTACTTTTAAATGACTACACATATCAACAATGACCAAATTAAGTTTATGTGCCATGCAGTTACCAACAGTTTTAAACGTATCTTCAGTATGGCCAGAATCTATAGCAAAGGTACGGCAAGCTAAGCAAAATAACCTAAATTAAAAATCAATATGATTAGCAGTCAGCAAAGCTTAACAGATTAATAAATTATTAAGTAATAAATAAACATACTGCCAATATTGGTCTAATAGGGCCTGTTTCCAAAGTTCCAAGATCAGAAAGATCGTTATTGGATTCTCCTAGAAAATTATTAGATATGGTGACACTTATACGAGACGATCTCACTCCAACATCTGAAATGTGAATATCGTGTACGTTGTGCGAGTCTTTTGAGATATTCTGAGTGATTTCAATATTTCGTTCAATGCTGGGTTGAACAACTTCATTTGTATTTGATTGCCTTTTTTATGAACATTGAATATGTCAAAACACTTTTTATTTGAGCTTTCCATGATAAAATCGAAATTAAAATTCACGACAAACCAGTGTAAACAATTAAAAAGTTAAAATTAAATTAGCAATAAAACACTAGACAATAAACACGTGGAAATGATGATGAACGTATTAGTGTATTACCTACAACTGAGTACTTAATACTTATGCTATTGGCGAATTATCGATTTATCGATTTTTAGACCGGCGGGGAATGGATCTGTAACGGGGAACTGGAAAAATAACACAGCGTACCCGCAGTACCCGCACAGATATCTATAATACTAATAAATAGTTCTATATATAGAAATCTGTGTGTACCCGTAACAGACTATCACATTTAATCGCCAATTAACTAGTGCGTACATAATACAAACGATAAAAACGTGTATCAAAGAGAAAAGATAAAATAAGAGTATTATAGGACTCTGATATATTAGCCACAATTTATAGAAAGGTAGGCAATATAAAATAACTATTAACTACAAAAACTTTCCAAAAAAAAAAGGGGGAAATACAGCTGAATTTTTAAAGGTTTATTAATATTTTAGGAATCAATTAAATAATTTATTTTGGGGGGGGGGGGCTAAGCCCCTCCAGCCCCCCCCTAGTTATGCTTATGCACCAATTATTTTAACTATTATTCACAGCGCATCGTAATAATTTACATGGCAATATAATATGTAAGCCGCACATTTTTATCCAACATTCAATACCAAAAAACCAAGATAGCATAAAAAGATTCAAGCTGTAAGCACAAAATTAAGTAAATCTAGAAGCACAGATATATTGAATAATTATATTTATTCCATTCATCGATGTCTAATGTAGTAATGTCTATAAGTTTAAATATACCCATAGACTTATAATATAATATTATAAGTCTATGAATATACCATTACAATTTACAATTATGAATTAATTAAATGTTTTGATAATCACAATATAGGTACACTATACACATTACACGTCATTATACTATATACATTATACACCTATAATACAGTATACACTGTAATATACTTATATAACCATAAGCCATAAAGGTTATTACTTATTTAAAATATTTATGAAAATAATAATTTGAGCATAGCGACTGTCAGTGAAATATCACGTATAAATGTATAATATAACGTGATTTTCGAAAATTTTAAATTACATATGGGTACCACTGTATAGATTATAATGTTCAGACCACGGCCTTATGAACTAAGCTGATAACATTATCTTAGCTATTATGTAGGACTGGTCATGGTATGGTTGGAGGGTGTGGGGGGTCGAAATGTAATACAACAGGTGGAGTGCGGCGGGATACTTTTGGAACTAATAATAATGTCATCTAGTTTCATAAGTATCCACTATAACAGCGCTAGTAATACAAAAATGAAAATATCCCCTCAAATTCCGTCTGTTGTAAAACATTCATAGATATTCTCTAATATCTATGAAAACATTTCGTAACCACAATATTCATCTCGTATAATATGGGTATATACATTTTATTATTTTACTGTAAGATTATTATATATGTATGTATTATAATCTGTCATCTGTGGTACAATCATTGTACAAATTTTAAAATTTTCAATTACCAATCTAAATAACTGGTGAAATTTTCAAGTATCTACGACTTATGCTTTTTGAATTATAACAAATATTTAAATTCCTTTGACTCGTTTGAGGATAAAATATCGTTAGCGTTACACGATTTCGTAAAAATTTAAAACTCAAACGCTAATAACCTTTTTTCTCTAATGACGCTTCAAGTTTTCTCTATAGCTATTTGAAGGAAAACTTAGTATTTAATTTTTTAATCTTACATATAATAACAAACAATTTAATGAATTTTCAACTCCAAAATAATTTGCAAATATTCATGGTTTTGACGAATTTTTGTCAATATTTGAACATCAAATGCTAATAAAAAAAAAAATTGTGCCTATGTATTCTTATAATTTTTTAATCACTATAAGAATAACTTATGAGAAACTTTGTATTATATTTTCAAGTATTTTGATAGGGCCAAAAAAATTTTATCGACACTTCAAAAATATTTTTTTTAAGAAAATTGAAAATTTCAGTTGTCTATAAATAGCTCATAATAGCTTTTTTTACCGTATTTTTTTTCTGGGGCTTTTTTTCCGGGGCTTTTTTCCCCGAATACCGAAATACTTCAATTCCACAATAATTCACTACCAGATATGATATTACCTATATGATTTAAAATAAAATTTGTATTGAACTTTATACCATTATAATTGTTATAATTACTCTAAGAATTGATTTCAATATTATAGTATAAAAATAAGATTAATTAATTTTATCAATTTTAATAATTTTATTAAATGTTATAATTTATATTATCAATAAATAGTTTTCACATTATAATATATTTGCATTTTATTTTTTGCTGTTTCTTACAATCTTTCGTTTTGGTCTGATGAACATCGATTCAAAATTGAACAAATAAGTTCGTTTATTTTATTCGATATTTCATTATCAGCAGGATAGGTATTGCAAGTATACAACTTCACGCTAGCTTCAGAATGTTTCCATCTATTATAAAAAAACTTTATTTAATAATATTCGTAATATGTTTTATTATTTAATCATGTTATAGCTAAATATCATTGATAAAATCCTCGATCTCATTATTTTAATTAGAATTTAATAATTTATTTGTGTTGTATAATAATAGGTAACGGTCAAATTAAAAAAATAATCTGGTGATCAATAAATGATTGTCTCGCTGTTGTTTAACTATAGTTCATCATTTAATCATTGGTTTTTTTTATTATGGTTTTTACCTTTCAAGTGACGGAATGTCCTTAATAGCACTTGTTTTATAATGTTGGATGACGTAGTAGTCATCGCATTTTGGCGCTACTGGACACCGAATCATATACGTGTAATTTCCTTCCGTCAATGTTATTGAGTTTGAAACGTTATCTTCAATATTTCCTTTCGAAATTACACTAGCTAAGGCATCCTTGTACGTCTCTATTGATTCTGTTCGCTGCTATACATTCATATATATTTATATTAAAAATGAATGTGTGGTGTGGTGTGGTGTGGTGTGTGTGTGTGCGTTTACATTTAGTACGGAGCAAGATCCACCGCATGGAAATGGAGCAGCGTTACGAGATCATTTTTCGTTATGATATCCAATTTGCCGGATATCGTAACGTTTTCATTAAATATAGACTCTAAAATTCATATAATGCGAAGTCCATCAAAAACTGCCTGGATCTCGGAAAGTAAGAAAAATAAGAAATTAGTGTGTATCTAGTACGGGCGTGTTCAACGCAGAATGCGCCACTATTAACTTTATGAGAATAAAATAATTAAATGTTCCCACACTATTATAGGTAATAACGCCTTTTGCGAGATCCTGTAGTACGGCAACGTTGCAATATTCTACACTGATCACTTATAATATAAGATTCAATACTATAATAATGTGCCAGTGCCAGTTCCACCAGGGTTTGAGTTTATTACATAATATGTTCAATATATAATTAATAAGGACAACTACAGTAGATACCTACCTGGCTACTTACAATACCTAGTACCTACCTATTATATTATTATGTTTGTATATATTATAATATATAAGTTCTTACCATGATGACAGTCAGAATACAGTGTGTCTGTACCTATTATATTATTATGTTTGTATATAATATAATATATAAGTTATTACCATGATGACAGTCAGAAGACAGTGTGTCTGTTGATAATGGTTTATTATAAATAATTATAGTGTTTAAATATAATACCTAGTAAAATCGTTATAAGGTATGTAATATAATATATAGGTACTCGTCCAATATGCTATCTACCGAACGTTTGATGGTGTAGTATGCTATCTACCGTAAATATTCCATCTACCGTTATTTTATGTTGGTGAAGTATGATATCAACACGTATTTAAATGTAAATTGTATTACCTTTATAATGCAGAATTTCTTCTTTGTCATTTTTTTTATACTGTGTAGTTATGTATACGTATTTCTGATCGCTCCATATGTATTCCATAAATAACTCATAGTTAACAAACTCATAATGATAATTATTAAATAATATTTAATAATAAATAAATCACAGTAAAACCACGCATATAATCGACACGACTCACAAACACACACTAAACAGGTATAATATAAAGGTATACCTACTAACCTATACCTAACTTATGTGGTATACCGGTATTTCAGTATACGCGGTATAACCAACTAGGTAAGTTTTACCCTCGTATTCACTAGTTAATGACACTCTCTAAAATAAATTAGAATGGCACTGTTAACTAACGAGGTACGATGGTGTGCGCTTGTCGATTCTTCGCTCCTTTTAGCCCCCCATACACGGTCAGTTTTGAATGACAATCAATGTGATTGACAGTCAAGTATGATCATTGACTGACGATTGATAACAACTATATACGGTCAATCAAAACTGACAGTCTTCAGTCATTCGGTTATTTTATTTTATAAGTCAACACAATTGTCAGTATTGAAAGTCTGGTGTATCGTGTAGTTGTTTTCCTTGAAAAAAATTCATTTTAAATTGAAAATTAAAATTTGCATGAATAAAAAATGAATGAAGAAGGTATTATTGGAATTGCTATTTACCTAGCGTGTGATAAAACGAAAAAAACGAAAAGAAAAAAAAGATTTTGGATGAAAGAATGGCTCAAAAAAAGGAACTCATTTTCCCATCATAATCTTCTAGACGAACTTCGACTATCTTCTCCATCTGACTATAGAAATTATCTTCGCATGGACTACACGACATTTTCGGAGTTATTAAATATGATTACACCAATGATAGAAAAACAGTATACTTGTATGAGAGAACCAATTTCTCCGGCCCAGCGTTTATCATGTACGCTACGATACCTGGCTACCGGCGTTAATTTTGAAGAACTTAAGTTCATTACCGCAATCGCTCCCCAAACAATTGGAAAAATTATCATAGAAACATGTGAGGCTATAATAACTGTACTAAAAAATAATATAAAGGTAAGTAAATTTATTTATTTTTAATTTATTAAAAAAATGTTTACAATTTGTTTAAATAGTTAAAAAATAATAAAAGTAATACATCTTAATTTGTATATTGAGTGTCGTTAAGAAGTTCACTGAAACTGTTGTAAGCTGTCGTGTTTGAAACGTGTGGGGTCTCCCATGTATGACCAGACAGTGATGAATTTGAATTTGAAGATATATAAACAGGCGCAGGTTGAATAAATGTAGATGGTGTTGAAGAGCGTGAGCATACACAAGAATGGTTAATTTTTACTGAGTTTCTATGAAGAGTTTTTAAGCGACCTTCGAACAGGATATCGTTAATTGCTTTTTGAGCAAAAAGTTGTTGGTCTGGTTCAAGTTTTCCTAGTTCAATTGCCCACGATTTTGCTACAATGTCGTTATCGGATGTAGATTGTTGTAGGCGGCTGCATGCTAATTCTAGTAAATCATTTTTTCTCTTTTCTTCAGAATTTTCCATTTTTTTCTTCTTTTTTTGTGGTTCGTGTGAAGTTGTTTGAAGAGTTTCAAGGGAGCTTGTTTCGAACATATTATATTCCTATAAATAAAATAACATAAATAATTAATTGATACTTTTTATCGATTTCAGATACCTGCATCAGAAGAAGAATGGAAAATTATTTCTAACAACTTTGAATCAAAATGGAATTTTAATCATTGTTTGGGGGCGATCGATGGCAAACACATAGAGATAATAAGACCTCAAGAATCTGGTTCGTATTATTTCAATTACAAAAAAACGTTCAGTATTGTTTTAATGGCAATTGCAAATGCCAACTATGAATTCATTATGGTGGATATTGGTTCCAATGGACGAGTTTCAGACGCAGGTGTATTATACTTTTTTTTATAAAAATTTTAAGGAAAATAAATTAAAGATTCCGGAACCAGATTACCTACCAGGAATAAGTGACAAATTTCCATATGTTTTTGTAGCGGATGATGCATTTCCGCTTTCAAATAATCTGATGAAACCCTATCCACATAGAAATTTAAGCAAAGAAAAACGTATTTTCAATTACAGATTGTCGAGGGCTCGTAGAATTATTGAAAATACTTTTGGAATTCTAGCATCACGATTTCGAATACTTTTAAAAACAATAAATTTATGTCCTGAAAAAACCACAATAATCGTTCGTGCCTGCTGCCATCTTCACAACTTTTTACGTCAACATAAAATGGAAACATTTTTACATGATAGTGTTGATTTTGAAAATATTTTGACTGGATACGTGGAACCAGGAAGTTGGAGAAATCAAGATGAGCAATTAGGTCAGCTACAGCCTTATCAAGGTAGAAATTCATCAGTAACAGCCAAAGAAATACGAGATAAATTTTGTGATTATTTCAACAACGCCGGGGCAGTCCATTGGCAAGACGATTTAATAGATATTAATATTTAATTATTTTTTTATTATTTTTCTTTATTTTGTTTATTAGTATCATTATTTTAAACTGCGTATAAAAACTAAATATAAAAATCACTAAGTGTAACCAATTCAATAAATAATTCAACAGTATTTATAATATTATAATATCATGTTATATTGTTTGGAATGATTATCATAAAGTAAAATATAAACTAAATTTAAAATAAATAAAGAATAAAATACTTATAATATTATTAGTTATTACGTACTGTATTTTCATTTGTAACAATTATTTATATGCCACGATAACACTTGAATGGGTAATATTTATTTTTGTATTGTTATTTATATGATTAGCATGTGTATTTTAATAAGTCACGAACGTGTTTAAAAATAACTTAATTTAACAAATATTCTATAACAATAAATATCTATTTTTGATAATATAATAATAATATTCCATTACATACCGAATTTTCCAATGTTACGTCTTGAGGATCATTACTTTCTTCATCCATTGTCGATGTTCCAGATATTTGCATTTCGTGATCTCGTAAAAACTCCAACTCGTCAAAATACCAAACCGATGGCAAGTATATATCGTCAGTACCTGCACCGGACTTTTGACTCGCCATAACTTTTTTCAACTCACGACGATAATTTGATCTCAATGTGTTGATTTTTTTTTTGTAGTATTTATATCAGCCAATGGATCGATTTCTTTTAATTTATTAGTTAACTGTACATAACATTCTTGTTTCAAAATTCTATTTTTGTACAAATCACTTTTTATTTTCCAAGTAGCAGGTAAACTGCGGTATAAATGTATAAATTCGCGCCAAAATTCTTCATTATTTACCTTATTCGCCATTTATGGACGAATATATAAAATTACGAAAAGACAATATGAAACACAAATAAGAACACACGACTGACTCACACAATTTTACTTGGTCGACTGATAAATTTTACATTCATAGACATACACGGCCAATCATGAATGTCAATCATCTTGACTGATGAAAAAAATTCAAACATGTTTGAATTTCATCAGTCATAAAATTTGACTGTCAGTCATTATCAGTCATACCCATTCATGGTCAGTCATGAATGTCAATCACATTGATTGTCATTCAAAACTGATCGTGTATGGGGGGCTTTATAGTGGAAACGACTCGAAGATTACCTATACCCGTGGTACGTATATCTCGGCGCTGTTTCCTATATAAAGGTAGGAACGCAAGGAAGACTTAAATGATATCCAACTCGGGCTGTCCTGGTCGGAGACACTTTTTTATTAAACTTCAAAAACATAAAATAAACAATCAAAAATTCTATTAATTTAGCCCGTACTATAATCGCCGCTTCACACGTGCGATCGTCGTACCTACACTCTCGCCGACTCACTCAGCGACAGCGGGACTCCCCCTGCCCGTGCGTACGGCGGTCTTATATACCAAATTTTTCTTGTCGCCTCAGTACATTTTGCTTCACCGGCCTCTCCCGTATTTTATTTAAAACTATTTTTCTTTATACATATTAAGTAATAATTTGGACGACTGTCTACAATATACGACACTTACTAAGGTATAAAATATAAATATAATATGATTTGGGTTTTCAATAAAAGCTTAATCTTAAATCTTGTAACGGAGTACGACATAAAACGGTCCTTTTCAGGACCACTAACAACCAAAAAGCACACTCAACAGTGTTAAACGCAATTCCAAACGGTAGGTTCTACACAATAAGAGTTCAACATTACGACGAGGAAAAACCACATCGAGCTTATGACAACTATCAGGCAACGATGCGATGATGACTCGTTATACCAACAACTTACAACCAATCAGCAACAACCTTGACAATCTTATACAAGTATATTTGAGCAAGCACCCAGTTCTTTTCCTCGCGCGATGACGTCATAAACGGGCGGCCATGTAATGTTTTTGCTCCACGTGGAGCCGTTATTGTGTGTGTTCAATTAATTAAAATAAATATTATGCCATTGATAATTGCAATATTGTCCGTCAAATAAAAAAAACGCGATTTCGTTCCCAGTAATTAAAAATACGATATTGTGATAAAAATGCATATAGCTTATGCATATTATATGCATTTTTTCTAAGAATTTTATTTAATATTACAGAGTTTTTTATTAGTTGCATACAATATTATTAGTGTATAAGCATATAAAAGAGCGTAATGTTCAGTGCATTGTCAGTACAACGTTGACATACTATACAGACCTACCCAGGCTGACTGTAAGTATGTTTGACGGAGACAACACCGTATGTTCGGAAGTGGCTATGGAATCTACATGCAAGAAGAGGAAGGCGGAAAAAACTGCGGCACCGATGAAGAAGGCCAAGACGACGTCGACAGCGTTTGCCAATATTCCGCTGCTACAAATTCGGGCTGCTATGGAGATAGAGAAGTTGAGTGTGGACAATCTGGTTCACGTCACACAGCTGTTGACGGATTTCAAACTGAAGGTGGGATCGCAATTTCACATTTCAGTTGGATAGTTTTGATATCAATATGGCACCCGGAACATTTTTCCACACTGATGAAACCAAAGAAATGGACGACTACGAATCTAGCCCGCGACGAGCTACTGGAGGAATGCAATATGGAGGATACTCCAATGAGAGACAGAATCAAGGCCTTGTTGCTCGTGGCTCGCCAATTTATGAGCACATGCTTAGAAGAATTGTCGATAGAATTTGTGACATCGATTTTCGAGGAAATGATCGATACATCAGCGACGTTATTGTCCCCCGTGGACCTAACGGAGTTGATGAAGTTACTAAAGAGTTACAAAATATGTTGCGACAATACCCATCAAAGCTCCCAGTCATCGTCACAGCCCATGGCGACCATGTCCATTGCGTCCACGTCTGCCGACAGTCAAACTCGGCTTGTCGGTGTTTATGGTTGCAACGATCCGTCCTCTATCGCCAACATGGACGACGACGCCTTCGAAGACGCGTTTGGGCGATACGCCTCACGTCGTCGGACTGGGAAAGTATCGTGCGATATTTTTCTACAGACGGCCGGGAACCCCAACAAATTGACGGCGTCGGTTCCTATGGAGGATTACGTGATGGACGCAATTTTATACAAGTATGTAGTACAAAATTATTTGCAATATGTTCGTAAATCGTATCTAAAAGAAGTGTTCATATCAAGCATGAGAAAAAAATACGGGCCATCGTATCAATTTAACGTCGTTCACTATAAAAAATATAAATTTCAAACTACAGAAGTTGACATTTTGTATAACAGACATTTGCCCAGTGTACGCAATTACGAAAATAAAACTAAATTGTTTAGGAATCATAAAAACTATTATGAACCATTTGAACCTAAACCATTCAGTATTCATTTAAACCAACTCATTTATAATATGTCTGAAAAATTAAAAATATACAATGGCACTAGAAAAATGATTGCTCCGGAAAAATGTCAATTTTGTTTGTATCAACACTTTAGGGAAAATACACATCGTAATAGAAATTTGGTAAAATTATCCTATCCGTTTTTAAATCAAGCCACTTATGATGATATACTCGACCACATGTACGATCCTAATTATATGGATAATATTGACTTTTCGTAAATTTAGGAAGTCAGATCTCGAAGGACTCAGGGACATGAAGGAAATGTGGAAGTATGCGTCAATGAAATGCCGAACGACGTTCCCAGAGAGCTCGGTGCATTTGCAGAATATCAAGACGGCAATGCGAACCACTCTCCCGTTGATGAAGACTTCGGACACGATGAGGGAGGTTCCAGTGTCAAACCAGTATGCGTGTACCCAACGTCGCTGAAAAATTTGTTGTACCACTATCCTTGTTGCCCACCCGACGCGTTCACGAATATCAAAGAATTTTATTTGAATAGTAAATTAAATAGTATATTGGAAGAGGATAAAAAGTGTAAAGTAGCTCTTAGGAATTGGTGCGCTATTATACGGGACTGGAGTATCAACGAATTTGTAGAATACTATAATAACCCCAATGTCAAACCGTATTTCAACGCATATGCTAGGGGGCCTGGAACAGTTTATTATGATATCGAAAAATCCGTTTCAATAGCTTCCGAATTATTGATGTATCAATTTGAAAATAACGACGGTCTTGTTTGTCGATTTTTGCAAACTCTAGTCAATATATTGGATAAAAAAATTCCAAAAAGAAATAGCATGCTAATACATTCTCCTCCGAGCGCGGGCAAAAATTTTTTTTTCGACGCCGTAGCCGCCTTTTTTTTGAATTACGGTATGTTCGGAACTGCCAACAAAACGAATAATTTTAGTTTTTCCGATGGCGCTGGCAAACGTCTCGTCATATGGAACGAACCCAATTACGAGGTGTATCATTTGGAAAAAATGAAGGAGCTATTAGGAGGGGATACCACCAGAGTGCATGTTAAATATAAAAACGATGTCCCCCTACAAGGCCCCCCGATAATATTATTGACCAATCACTATTTGTCAATAATCAATGACCCGTCATTCAAAGACCGTTTATCAGTGTACACGTGGATAAGCGCACCTTTTCTAAAAATGTATAATAAAAAACTGTCACCGTTATTTTTTTATCATTTATTAAATAAATACAATATTACATATTATTGAACCATGTGTTATTATTTATTATCTTATTCTATTGTTACAAATTGATTATACATCGTTGACAAATCGTCGCGGAAAAAGTACTGCCCCTGCGTAGTAGACAAATTGTGATGCATGACACCGTCTTCGAATGGAATATGAATCTTGTCGAAGTGCGTGAATTGAAACGGTGCCCCGAATTCAACAACCATTTAACCATTTCAGTGTTGACCTCAAATACGACTTCAATGTCAGTGAAACTGCTAGGTTTTATCGCTTGACTAGTAGTAGTCAATTTGTGTACGGGATACACGCCTACGTGCAACGATGGTTGTTTTTCTACAGCGCTGTCATCACCGTGACGCCATATGTATTGACCGCATTCCAAAGGCTTAAAATAGCGTTTGCTGTTAAATAATTTGTGTACGAATCATCTCGAAGTTCTTCGGTTTCCGTATCGTTCACTTTTTCCGTATTTTTATTGATTTGTATCTGTGTGAATCCAGCTCTTCGGTTTTTTTTATTCACCATAATAACAATGTCATTTCCCGTAAGTGATTTACCCGATATCCCGTTAAAAACTCCTTCTATCGGTTTTCCCAACAATCCCAATTTAGGGCTGTAAGAATACTCGGCAATAGTTTTACCGGTTGTGAAACTAGCATCAATTTTTGTGATGAGTTCATTCAATAATGGCCAACCCAGTTTTGTGCTGTGTCCTTTGTCTGCTACCATAGTGTAATAATGGTTGTTATGAAACGGTAAGTGAAAAAAAGAATTTGGTATACCGTCGAATTCACCGGTAAAAATTGGTTTTCCGTCGTACTTACAACCGTACATTGCTTGTATAGTTTCTTCTTGATATTTAGCATTGTCATCGGAACACGATGTTGGATTCATCGCATTGGTAGTTCCAAAACCGTATTTGTAATTCACACCACGAGTAATGTTCGTTAAATTATGTGCGACAACGGCAAATTTATTTTGATTCAGTGTAGCCAAACTAGACGTAGTTGCATTGGTCTCGAAGGCCGTTCGCGGATTACGCATTACGACATTTACTTTTACGTGTTTACACAATGAACCCGGTGTAGTACTCACTAACCTGTATTCGCTGGGCGATAAATACAAAAACGGATATTCGACCGGTATGTGATTCAACGAAGTTGTTACCACGTGCAATCCTTTTACTGTAGTAGATAAGTCCAACATTTTCCAAGCCAATCCGTATGATATAAATGAATGACATTTTTTGAATACCATAGTATAGCCTGTTGAAATGTGATTGGGTCTAGGTAATACAGCATTTTCAGGACTGGGATTTCCCGTATCGCTGTCAGAAGCAGTGGCGCTAGCAGTACCAGGTAAAACCATATTGGATTTCTTGCTAAAGGAAGCACCCGCTGGGGAATCAGCAGCCCTCTTGGACGACGATGTAGGAGTTTCCATATTATTACCGCTAGTTGAAAAATTATTATCGAAGTTATCGACGTGCTGGTGATCAGTACGCAATTGTCCGTTTGAGTCAGTGTTATTTGTTGATTTTGTTGTGGTATCAGGTGGTTCTTCATTACCCTTGGACTCTGCTCCTTGTGCGGCGTTGTCCTTTTGTTCTACGAAAAAATGTGTTAGATTATATTGGATAAATGTATAATGGAGTATAACGCATGCTTACCCGGTTCTACACGACCGCACTGTGGATATATTGCACTATTACTGCCGGTTATGGCTTCGTGTGTACGTTCTGCAATGTTTTTGAGTCCGAGGCCAACAATGGTGGCAACGTTACCATAGTATTTGTCGGTAGTGTTCATTGCTGCCAATATTGATTTTTTATCCGCCTCCCATACCTGATCTTTTGTCGGGTTGGTCATATTGTTATAATCGACATCGTGTTGGAACGTGACTTTATCCATTTCTGTCCTAGGCAACGAACATCCGATAAACTTATTGTTCGCGTCATATAACTTATTACCCGGTCCTGTATATGAACTTCCAAACCACGTGATACCACCATTATCACATGCTGCCTCTTGATTATGAATTTTTTCATAGGTTTCTGCATTTTTGCTTCCAACCACGGGTGCCTGGCCCAACAGACCAGTGCACATAGTTAAACCGGCCGATGCCATTGCGAACCACAGACTGATTGTTCGCATCACATGTTTATTATTTTATTATCACCTTACATGGCCGCCCGTTTATGACGTCATCGCGCGAGGAAAAGAACTGGGTGCTTGCTCAAATTATTCTATAATTTCGACCACGACGACGACGACGACGACATACGCGGTCCCCTCCTCTCTGCACCATTACATTTGCCGCAGTGTACAGCGGCCGCCCCTTTGGGGCTATTCGGCGAGGCTTAGTACGTAAATGCGGCAAATGTAATGGTGCAGAGAGGAGGGGACCCGCGTATGTCGTCGTCGTCGTCGTCGTGGTCGAAATTATAGAATAATTTGAGCAAGCACCCAGTTCTTTTCCTCGCGCGATGACGTCATAAACGGGCGGCCATGTAAGGTGATAATAAAATAATAAACATGTGATGCGAACAATCAGTCTGTGGTTCGCAATGGCGAAGATGCGAAACATGTAAATTTAAGGGGGAGGAGGTTCTAGAACTCTCATTTTACACCTACTGTTACAATATTACTATGTTATGTATATTAGCTATATGCACACTTACCTTTAAAGTAGTCATTTGTTTTCGTAAGATTTTTACGTTTTTTTCTTGTCAGTATCGTACTAATTATCATAATTTATATATTACCGTTTATAGTTTGAATTTTTACGAAATATGTCAAAATCGCGAAAATTGCAAGTAATTTTGTAGTTAAAAAATCAAAATTTTTATGTATATATCTAAGGTTAGGTTAGGTATTCAATTAAAGGAGGCGGACATTTTTGTCCTTTATACATAACAATATAACATATTATATTATATATTTTTTAAATACCAATACCTAATTATTATTTTCAAATTAATTTACAATAATTATTCATTTATTATTAAAACTAATAGAAAATAACAAAAATAATTTGAAATTCATTTAGCTTGTTTATTCGGAGCACACTAGTTGCTTCCCAAAATATACTATAAATATAATCTACACTAGTTGCCTCCAACGATCAGGTAGTTCAAAATTATATACAATTTGCCTCCCAAGAATTGACACACTAGTTGCCTCCCGTATGACTTAAGTAGTGTAACATAGTAATTAGTAACATAATATATACAGATATTTAGAATTATTAAATAATTGTTTAATTATTAATTAAAAAAAAATCTTAGATAATAGGTACATAATTATATTAATCAATAAAATAATATTATATAATATATTCTGTTATAACTAATAGGTAATAATTATAAATTGTTTTATATTAAGTCATTATTCATTAAGTATGTAGCTACAAATATATAATTGCACATAATTAATATAAAAAAATAAGTAGGTAAGTTAATACAAAACATGTTGTAGTCAAAAAAAAAATATAGGTAATAGGTATACATAAAATTAGGCAACTAGTGTGCCCCCTGTTTATTACCTACCTGGAGCACTACTTAAGGGACGCTATTAATTCTCATCATACTTAATCTTTCCTAATTTTAGCATACAATTCAAATAATATAAGGTGACTTTTGACATTTTTCATGTTATCTCTCAGAATTTAATTAAAAATTAAAAATATTGAGTAGGAACCTAATACATCTTTAATTGATCTTTTAACTAAATAAATTATCATTATATTATTTTATATTATATATTAGAATGGTTGGAAGTTTGTATTAAAGATGACAATGTATTATATATGTGTCCAAATGTATATCCTAAACAATCTACAAAAATTGGATTATATACTATGATAAAATGGAAAGATGGGTTCAAGTATAAAGCTAAAATATTAACAAAAGGAAGTAAGTTTTAGTTTTATATTTTTTTATAAGAAAGGGTAGGTAAATTTTCTATTTTGTGCATCATTAAAAGACAATATCCAGTGACTTTATTTCTGTATTGCATATTATAACTAGAAGACTCCTGAATAATAAATACTTATCTATTAACAGATAATAAAATAACATGAAATGTTTAAAATAAATTTTACATATTATACCTAAGTATTAAATTAATTTTAAGGTGAAGAAGACGTAAGTCTTTATTTATCGAAGTTGGGTAAATATTTTTATACGTTTACAATAACTCAAGGTGAAAATGGTACAGCTTCTTCAACTAATACAGTGCTACAGAAAACAAACAATACAAGTAAAATTAAATGTTTATGTGTTGTTAAATTTAAATATATTTTTGTTAAGAAATGTTTTCTGATTACTGATATTCATACAGTGGCAGTTTTACGATATTTTATGGTGCGCACTATGTTGATAATAAAGCTCCTACTGAACAAAATTAATCTATTTTTTGGTAGTAGGTAGTCTACATCTGTGGTCTACAATTAATACATTTAGTTTTAAGTGATAACTGATATCTGAGTAATTTATAATAAAAATAAAAATTCAATATACAGAACGGTGGGTACTTCAGCCCCTAAGAACCCCCCCCCCTCCAAAAAAAAAACCTGCCACTGTATTTGTATAATATAATATATTACCTAATAATATTATTAGTAGTAAATTAATTTAATGTTTAGCAGGGGAAGTCAATAAGTCATACTTGAATTATAAAAGAACAACAGGTAAAAACGTACTGAAAAAGAATGTGTTTAAAGGCATCAAGAGTAATAATGATGATTTAATGACTATTACATTACAAAAACAATCAAAAGTTGAAACTAAAGGTATATGTTATAGATTTAATAAAATATGTAATACTTTATACAAGATTAAGGCTCCAGTGCTCTACAGAATAAAGTGTAGATAGTATAGAAAAATATTTTATGAACTCAATGTTTTATTTAATACCCACATATTATTTAGTTTTACCAAACCATAATAAATTATACATGTAATATAGTTTTTTATAGTTATAATTAAATATATTTTACTGTTAGATATTTTAACACAAAATATAAATGAGTCCTATAGGACAGAAGTTGTTAATAATAGTTTAGAATTGACTTCTGATTCAGGCCAACAACAATTAACTATTACAGGTTAGAGCTCAGTAGTATATACCATAATATAAATTATATATTATATAACTTTTAAAATACATAATACATAATATATTAAAAGTTATTTATTCATTATTTTTATTCTTTTATATTTTTAAATTGGATGTACCAACTGGAAATGTTAACGAGTACTATCCAGTTAAAGCTTTATATGAAAATGTATCAGATATTATAGAAAAACAAAACTATGTTGAGCACAATGTAACTGATTTTGATGAATTAACTGCTAATTTAGGTCTACCATTGACTATTACAGGTTAGAACCCTGGCGCTTAAATATAAAACTACTAAAATAGATGATATACAGATTAAATATTCATTATTTTTATTTTTCAATATTCTTATTAATACATGTATCAACTGGAAATGTTAATGATTACTATCCAGTTGAAGCTTTACATGAAAATATAGTTGGAACTATTGAGAAACAAAACTATGTTGAGCACAATGTAACTGATTTTGATAAATTAACTGCTATTTTAGACCAACAATCTGCTACTACAGGTTAGAACTCAAAAGGATATTTTTTTATAACAACTAACATTTATACATACCTAAATATTATTTATTAATTCATTTTTTTAATTGTTAATATTAGGCGCATTTAATCAAAACTTTAATAAGTCTTATTCTATTGAAACTTTGTATAAAGATTTATCTGAGGTTATCGAGCTACAAAATGTTGTAGCACAAGATTGTGATGATGCTAATGTTGATATATTGACAACTGATTTGGATCAACAATCTTCTAGAACAGGTTAGACGCATTTCACTACAACAATTTTAAAAATAGTTTTTATTTTCAAAAAGCTGATTGTTTTATTATTGATTTTTCATTTATTGAATTATTTGAACTAGATTATTGTTATTGATTGTTATTTGAAAGTAAATTAATGCTTAAAACTCATAAAAACATATTTTTCCATGTGTTTACCAAGGTTAATTTTTAACTAAATATGTTTTAGTATTGTTATTAACAGGATATTAGCCATGATTATTATATTGGATGTTTTAATTATTGTGCATTAATAATAATCATAATAATAATATTTATTTAAAGAAAAACAAATCGATGCATGTTTTATAGTACAGAATATTCATAGCACTAATATATAATAATTAACAACAATTTAAATAAATCAAAATAAAAATTCAAAAGATACAAAGTAAAAAGTAAAAAAAAAAAAAATGTCATCATTCACATTAATTAACTCTTATTAGGTACTTTAGAGTATTTTATTTAAAAAAAATAATATATGGTTGGCTTTACTCACTATCCATAGTAGTCAACACATGTTATTAATAATAATATCAAACATGAAATAGAACCATATGAAAATGTATTTTGTAGAAATCTTAGTCTTATACTATTTACATTTTTTATATAAATGGCCAATGGGGGAAGTGTTCTAACATCTACATGTTTGTTTATTATAAAGTTTTAAATTTATAATTTCTGTTTTTTATTTCCAATAGGCAGTTTATTTGAATCTGATACAGAAACACAAGACAGTGTAACGTCACAGAATTTTAGGCCTCTTAATATTACAATGAACATGTTGCGTGCCAGTATCAGATTTGAATCCAGATGGTTAATTTGAATTAAAGTTAAACTTAATAACGAAATATGTCTTTATTGCATATAAATAAAATACATGTAACAAATAAAATAAGTGGCTGAGTGACATGAAAGTGCTCAGTTGTTGATAGCTTTGGTACATCTGCCGTTGCTGGTCTTCGGGCTCCCTTATATATTCTGGTGCGTCTTTTGTTTACGTCGTGTGGTCGCACAGATGTCCTTGTAGTTGTTGTTGCGAATTCGGACACAAGTAAATGCATCATTAGTGCACTGTAATCATTAGTGCGCTTACTATCCCGACACGTGTCATGGTCATAGTAGCATCCGCATTACCCTTGACTCGAGGCATGGTCATACTAACTTAGCCTTGTAATCTCGTAGATATCTTACAGATCTCATAGCCCATAACAAACCACCTACCATACCTTTTTTTCCCCGTATTATATTATCAACGTACCTATCGGCCTGTGACCGCCCGAGTTAATATTGTCATTAAAATAATAGCGCGCTTGCGATTACGGCTATATTACGCAACATATAATCCTCGACCCCCCCGCCTGTAGCAGTGTTCACCTTCGTCACCGTAGCACGCCGCCATCGGCTGCCGTCAGCGCCTCTGCCGCGTCCGTCGGTGCTTTCGCCGCAGTGCTTTCTGTTCCCTAATTACCATTATTGTAAAAAACCCCGCAATACGCATACCCTGACCTTCCCCACTGCAACACAAATTGGACGATATCGGCCTACGAGAGAATACCGCCGGGCATCCATCTTCACTCTTCTCACACACGGTGATCCTAGCAGACGTCTCGCTGGTCCATTGTCCGTTTTTTTTCTTTTTTGCTGTTTAACACACAACCTTGTGTTCAGCGATTGTCAACCTTCTATTTTTCTTTTAACTGTCACAACACCCAAGATGATGGGCTAAACGACCACGTCGGGCCCGATGCCGGGCGAAGCTACCGTCGGTTTCCAGAAACCTGATCAACCTCATCGTCAGTCCGCCAAGTCAACTCTAATAATCACCATCATCGATCTGCGTAATGTACCAAAAATAATCCCCCCCCAAACCCCTCTGTTATTTTGTTAAAGTTATAAATATATCAAATGTTATTATGTAATGCACGTTGTGCGTGTCTCCTTTTTCCAGCTCTCTCCGTTCTTACCGTCCTATGTGATATGCCAGGCGGTAACCCAATGGTTGACGATCCAATAAATTAAATATTCATATTATATACTACTTTTCGTTGAACCTCGTGGGCCGTTTCGATAAGTCACTGGGTCCCACGTAATTTTTCTAATATACATAAACCATGTGCCCCGTTAATATTATATTTCGCCGCACTGGTCATGTGCCCCGTTAATATTATATTTCGCTGCACTTGTCATGTGCCTCGTTAGTCGTTACCATTATATTTTACGCCAAATCTTTTAAAAACTTTTATTTGTCCAATCCATCATTGAAAATACAACCACGTAATTACCTTAAATTCTATATTGTCATTAATTTATTTATTTTCTTTCCCCACATCAATCTTGGAGCTTCATTGCTCCACGAGTGTATCAAAGCCTACGAGTTCCACCGACCTAGCCATAAGGCTAAGACTCGGTGCGGCTTGTAGGTCACGACGTAAGTGTTCCCCTTACGTTGTGGGTGGATTATAGGGTTTAAAAAACTCTATATTCTCATAACAGGTATCCAGTTTTACGGCCCAAAACTAAAAATGTTAAACCTGTATCTAATGACAGTTCAATAAGTTCAGATTATTCTGAGTATGATTCTGACTATGTGCCTCAATCTCATAAAGCTGTCAGTGGCAAATTGTATGATTCTGATAAAGAAGAGGATAAAGACTTTGCTAATTCATCAGACATCAATATTGATGAGAGTAGTATAAATATGGGGCGTCTGGCTCCATTTTTCAGCGGAGATGAAAAAAGTTTGAGGGGGTATGGTCCCCTTGCAGTGTAAGAAATTCCCGATGTAAAATGGAGCCAGACGCCCCATGGTTTTTCTAACCATTTCTTAGTATAAATATGGGGCGTCTGGCTCCATTTTTCAGCGGAGATGAAAAAAGTTTGAGGAGGTATTGTCCCCTTGCAGTGTAAGAAATTCCCGCTGTTAAATGGAGTCAGTCGCCCCACGTTGTTTCAGGGAAACCATGAGACGTTTGGCTCCATTTTTATAGGGACACACAAAAATGTTTAAAGCGGAATGTCCTTCTTTCAGTATAAAAAATCTCCCTATTACTTTTACTGAAAATAAAACATGATTAGTTATTAGTTAAACGAATCATTTTCGTTTAAATTTCTGAAATAAATAAAATCATTTTTTTTATTATCATTTTGTTTATTTATTTTAAATTAATTAATAGTATTTAACATCAAGTATTTTAGATAAATCAGTTTTTTAATATTATTCACACTAGTTTTCTTACTTCTCTTGTAAAAGGTACATATTCAACAATGCGATCATGAATTAATAAACAATAAGCAGTTACACCTGTAAGAGATTCCGATGCTTCAATTTCCAATTGCACATCTACTGATGATGCTGTAGCCGAATCGTTCTGTTTTGAAGTATCGATAACTACAATTGGTGCGTTCGATAGAAAAGTAGAGGGACTTAATAAGGGGTTTCGTATATTTTTTTCATAGTACGATTCTTGAAACGATGTATACATATCATATAATAAGGTGAAATTATTATTCGTAAAATCTAAATTCAAATTATCATATGGATAAGCTATTGAGCTAAGAAATACTTAAACGTTTGTTATATTACAGTGATCAAATATACTACAATCTTTTTCTAACGAATTTTTACGTCCTTTTTGTAATCCAATTATGATAAATCGTGGTTTTTCTAATTTTGATGCTGTCTTCAAGTTCCACACTACTTTTTTTGTGGTTCCGAATTCAGGATATTCAAAAGTTTCAAAAGATCTGAACGGGATAAACAAACTTTTTTCTTTTTCAATAAGTTTTAATAATTTTAACCTTTCTTCATCATCAACAGTAATATGTGGAACCTTCCAAACTATTTTATTCAAAACAACTTTTCCATAATTTGTACTTGCAATCGCTATGACATCGAGTTCATATTAGTTCTAATCTAGAATTAACTAATATCTTTTTAAAGTCTTCAAATAGACCTAACCAATATTTCAACGGAATGCATGCACTAAATTCTCCATTATTATTTGCTGGGTTTGAACTATTTTTAAAAATCCAACCAGCATTTTCATAACAATTATAATTATCAGGTGTACCTGATAGATAACCTTTTAACGAACTGATAATACCAGTACACGTGTTCTATCTACTTCTATTCCATTGATTTCAAGTCGTATTTGATCAAAGAGATAGGAAAAACCGTTATTAGTAAGTTTTACTTTTCCAGCATCTGATACTCGACCTTCTAAATATATAAAGCTTTCATTCAGATATGGATAAACATCTGTTTGTTGAATTGATATACGTATTTCATCGCTATTATTAAATGAAGTTGTATACGGTGTATATGAATGATATTCGATTTTCGTAATTTTAGAATCGGTTTCAAACGGCGAACTTATATCTAAAATATCACTTTCAGGCATTCTGCTTTAATTTATAACCTAAAGCCTTTAAAATTGTTTTATTTTTCGTTGTTATTTTTTTTACTTTATTCGATGTTACCGGTACCGCTTTAGTCTTTTGACTAACAAGATTTATTTTATGTAATGGGCTTATATTAAATTTTAATCCCATATTAAGATCCGTAACGTTTAATATGTAGATTGATTATTAATTTCTCACCTAAATTGTTTATCGGATTATGATCTTGATCAACTAATTGTATAGTTATTGAATCGATATTTGTTTTATTTAATTTGTAATATATTAGGTTATTTGGTGTTTGAATCAGCTTAGACCCTATGTTCTCACTAGGGGAAAACTCATAAATTGAATGACTTGACATATGGTTGTTGAATGAACCTTGAGATATATTACACATAACTTTTATTGAGTTAACACTGATTAAATTTGTCACTTTCTGTGATCGATGACCATCAATGTGCATGTGTGGTTCATAACTTTTTTTTTCAAACCCCAATAAAGGTCCTATACTGTTCTTTACATTAAAACGTATTATACCATTACTGAATATGGTTGTTCTAAAATCTATTAGAACAATCCCGATATCAAAAGTTATTTTCTCTGTCGATTTTATTCTAAAGTAATCGTTATCATTATTAAAGTCATCTATTTGGGTCAAAATTTGATTTTTAATATCCTTAATATCGTAACACCACTTTTTCAGTGTGATAGAACAGATTGGAAATTTATTATTATTTAGTAAACGATCGGGGTTTTCTAAATATATTTCGAAGTTGTTATTAGTTTCGTTTATGTTTGCAAATTTAACAAAGCAATTTCCGAGTCATCGTATACATCAATTGGTGGACAATAATGTACAGATAATGTGGTTGTATTACCAGATAAACTTAAAGTAACTGATTCTTGCATTGTAAAAAATTAAGACATAAATGTCCAAAATTAAATGAATTAAAATCTTGGTAATTTGTGTAGTTATATTTAATTTTGTTTCCTTTAAAATAGTTTTGTAGTTCAATCGGTGGAGGTAAATCACCGAAGCTATCAAAATATTCAACCTTATCTTTAATTTTATAAAACGCTACCCAATGACTTCCATTACCGGAAGATACGTCTAAGTTTAATATATCACATTCGATTGCGAGAGGTTTTTTAGGTAAGTTATCACGTGAAAATACTCCGTGGAAATGACTGATATTAAACTTTGTAACGTATTTTATAATATCTCTAGAAGTTAGTGGTCTGTTAGGTAGCGTATTCATCAGTTTTTTTCCTTTATCCATTATTATTTAAATATAATCCATTACCTTTCTTTCTTTTTGAATTTTGTATTGCATTATACACACTGGCACTTCCAGACATTAAACTACCAAGTGCTGATAATCCTGCAAAAATAGGTATTAAGGGAATTGCACCACCTGTCTGACCTGGTGTTAAAATCAACCTTTTACCAACATTTTTTTTTTTAACGTTTTTTTTTTTCGCTAACATTATACCATTTATTTTTATTTTTGTAGTACGTTTCCGTTTACGTTTACAACCCATTCCTATTTTTCTTTTAGCTTTCATTGCGTTTATTACGGTGTACGCAACGATTTTCTATTTCTAGGTGTATCTTTTGCTTTAAATCTTTCCCAAGCCCGAAGTTCTAACACTTTATGTCTATCTTCTAAATGTTTTCTAGTTGCATGCAAAATATCGTGATCGTAACATGCAGTATCCAACGGGTTTATTCCTTTATCAACACAATCTAGTCACTTTTTTTAATTTTGCACCATGTCAACAATACTAATAGTTTGAAATACGAGCTTCAAACGGATGACTATTTATAAGTGAATTTACAAATCCTTTACCAGTCTTACCTGATTTACACTTATGAGTTGAACGTATCACTTATAACTGATTATAAAGTAAAAATGCATGAGTATTTATACGAAAAAATGAACTTGATTGAGCAGAAAGATAAATTAGATATTACAAATGTTGATGTTCAGATAGAAAAAAAACCATCAAAACATGGATCATTATTACCTGATACCATACGTGCTATATTAGTTGGTCCTAGTGGTTCAGGAAAAACAAATATAATGTATAATTTAATTACCCATGAAAACGGGTTAAGATTTGAAAATATTTATCTATAGTATGTAATAATAATTATCAAATAATATTTAATTAAACGAATGAAAAGTTGCAACATATCTGTAACGTGTCACGTACAATCAGTTGAATGATATCGTATCGGAAAGGTTGTTGTAAAATAAATGAAGACTCTTGAAATTATTCTAAAGTGTTTTTTATTAAAAAATATTCTAAGTCCAAATGACAAAACTATTGATCTGAGTGACGTGAAGGTGCTTGCTCTAACTCTGGTGGATCACGTCTGGGCCCTCTTATATATCATCCAGGGACTCCCGCGGTACCTTCAGGTCCCTGTTGGTCATCTGCACCTGCATCCGCTTCTACCCACGCATTGCGTCATCCGCGCGATACCGTGCGTCAATTATATGACTATAATATTCTACCGGGTGAGTGATTCCGCACTTAATATATTCTACCGGGTGGTAATCACGTATTCATAATATGTTACCGGATAGCAATCATATAGTTATTATGATTATTTGTCATTATCTCCTAGCGGGTAGAAAGCACACGGGCGATGATGCTTTTGATTGTTTTTACCTTTTGTTTTTAGGTTCGGTCCTAGTTTATTATACTCGATCATTGCTTGCTTGGCTGCTCACCCCTAACATAACTATAAGGATGTCCGTTATGCCCCCAATGTTTAGGTTATTGTTGGCTATGGTAATTTATATATTATATTTAATATAAGTATCAGAGCACGTTGCATATCCATTATTAGATAAGTATTAAAGTTATATTAAAAGACTATTATTCAAATAATGTTACAAAACTGATGACAATAACTTAATAAAAATAATAATACATACTCATCATAAGCACATATTTTTCAGCTATTCCCAGTTTGCTTGTTATGGTGCTTTGAATCAACATAGTTTCTTTTTAATGTTTCAAATCGATTTTCAACCTGTTCTATATCAACACCATAACCTTTTGCTTGTAATTCCATTGTAATTTTTTCCCACATTTTTTTAAATGTTTTTATCCTTCTTTCCGTTACTATGGGATGATATATTTGGTACAGTTTTAACAGTAATTTTGTGACAGAATTAGTTCATACATATGGAGTTTTTTTTTTTTCTCGCCTTTTTCAGGGGCTAATTCATTTAGTTCATCATTCTGTTTGGTTTTACTGGTTTTAGTACTAATAAAGTAAATGTTATCACCGTTTTGGTACTGTAAAGTGTCAACTTCCCAGTCTATGACATCCAAAGAAATAGTAAACATAGTTCCATCTATAATAAAAAATATTGATTAATTTTAATAATTTTCTTTTAAATGACTATTATTTAAATTAGTCTTTTATAAATTATTTATTTTATACTTACCATCACATTTGCATACCACTGAACCGTCATCATCTAAAACAACACTAACTTCATTGGTACGGCATACAGCACTGTTATATACTTTCATTATGTATATTTTGTAAATTTGGTTTTAAATTTGTTTATATAAGAAATTAAATAAATTAAAAATTATAATTATAAACTAATTACAGAATTTCGTAATTGCACTAATTTTAGCGAGTGATAAGAAAATATATTTATGATAACTTGGTTCCACACCAAAAATCCAATACGACACCTTCACTTTAGTTCGTGTGGATAGTGTACACACCAAACCCACACTATTTTAAAACAAACAGTGTGTACGCCGACACTTTTTCAAAACAAACGCTTCAGTGTACACTATTATTGAAAAAGTGTACACTTTTTGTCTAAACGAACAAAGCTATTGAGGCTACCAATCATAAATAATAATAATAATCTTTATTATCTATGCTACCAATGCCTCCTTTTACAGTGTGACCATTTTCAGTGAAACAAATTATGTATAACATTGACCGTACCCCGTCACCAGCCGGCCGGGTCCGGTGCATAGAGTAATAACACAAAACAATGGTAATATAGAGCAATGTTGGTGATGAGCACTGCGATCTAGCGGATTAATTGTCGTAGACTGCCTCTTTTATTTTACTCCTTTTTATGTGTTTTTACCACGGCGGCTAAAATACATAACACTAAGCCTCGGAAAAATTTCGGGTGGGGGTCACAACCCCTTACCCCCCCCCCTAGTTGCGCCACTGTGTTTTCTAAAGGAATATAATTTTGTTGAAAAGATTTTATAAGACTTTCAAAAAGGTTTTTACCAGTAGCACCTTCTTTTATTTTTTCATAGTCTTTTGGTTCAAAAACTGGAGATAGATCATAAAAATGGCTACATATCTGACCTAATTTAGAGTTGAAGTACCGAACAACAATACAAGCATGTTTAACACAACTGATATCTGTAGACTCATCAGTCAATACACTAAATTTTGTACATTTTAAAATGTCTACCAAATTTTCTTTATGAACTTTTCCTATTACATTTTTTACAATACAGGAGGTTTTTGTTCGCTTTAAATTTATATTTTTTGCTATTTCAGAATCACTAAAGCAATTCTTTAATAGATCACTCAAATGATCCATTGGTAAAAACTAAATATTATGCTCAGCAAAGAATCCGGAAATTTTTATTTCAGCTATTTTCACTTTATCACTAAGAGGTGATAATTTACTTTTTTTAAAACATTCATTTACGGTAGGTACGTTTTTAATTACTTTAGAATTTCTTATATGTTTTAATGTTTCACAATGTTTATTAATAGAAATTATCTCTGATGCAAGTGTTACATTACAATAACAACAAACTGCTTTGAAAGGATTATTATTTACCGGTTTTATCCATTTTTGAAATTTTGGGTTTAAATCCAAAGATGAACTGTATTTTTGTTTATTGTGTTTTTCATATTTTAATTCGTTACGAGTTTGTCTCTTCTTCTTTGGTATAGCATTTTTCTCAGAGTCTGATTCAGTTGATTCCGATTGCAATGTGTGTTTTACGTCAATACTCCCTGAACATTCTTGTGGATCATCAGGATCAGATTCTGTTAAATGTTCTTCACATACCTATGGGCAATAAGATTCATCTAACAGTTTTTTAGATAGGAAATTATCTCAAGATGGTACTTTTGAAAGCTCTTTATTCAAATTTCTCAATAGTTTTTCCAAGCGTAATTAATTATTTACTATTATTATACTTATTAATTCAAATTCTAAATTTGTTATAATTATTTTGTTTTATTTTTGCTGTAGTTATTTATTTATGTTTTTGTTATTATTATATATTAGTATTTATTATTGTTGTAATTGTTGAAATATTATTCATATTATAATATTATAAAATTATTATTAATATATAATTTAAAAAAGCATATTATCTAATTCTTAACTTCCTTGTATTAAGCAGTTTTAAGTAAGAATATTAAGCAATACACTTACTAATGAACTAGTTTCAGTTGTGTCGCATTTTTTTCTCATTTTTTTCTCACAATAAATTTATCCATTGTGATTTCAGACTTGTATGTTAATGCCGTTAATGGATAACGAAACACGACTAGGGATCTACTCTCTAAGAGTCTAGTCTAGTCTTAATAGTCTTTATGGTATCTATATTCTATAAATAAAACGATAATTCCAGACACCGATATACAGTATACACTGTCTATACATCAGCTACATATATTATGGCATGAAGTATAAGACAAGATAAGTTGGAATACACCACGGAATGAACTGAAGTCAGGTGTATCAGTACTACAGTAGGTTCTGTGGTAGGACTTGTGAATCATGAAAGCATTTTATTGAAAATATCACTGATGTGGCTGAGAAAATTGAAAAACTACTGAAGACAAATATTATTTTAAATATGAGTGATGAAGACAATGCTAAACATAATTCCTGCTTTAAATGTAATTTATGTAAATGTGCTGTTAATACCCATACCCGTGTATGCGATCACGATCATTTGATTGGTAAATTCAGACAGACCTTATGCAATAGATGTAATTTAAGTCTTAAACAACCGAAATATGTACCAGTTTTTCTACACAATATCTCCAATTATGACGCACATTTCATAATTATAGAACTCGATTACAACTCGAAAAGAATTAATGTAATACCAAATAGTGAGGAAAAATTCATTTCGTTTTCCAAATGTATAAGTAATAAATTCAGCATCAGGTTCGTTGATACTATTCGATTCGGGTAATGTTCACACGCTTGTCAACTTTAACCGCAAACCTTGTAACACCGGACTTGGAGAAATTTCGTGAAACCGGAAAATATTTCTCCAATAATGAAATGCCACTTGTCACCCGTAAAGGTGTTTATCCATATGACTATACAGATGATTGGTCTAAGCTTGAACTTAACTCGCTACTACCGATTGAAGATTTTTTTAGTACTCTGATAGATGAACATATCAACGATTCGGAATATCAGAATAGAAGCGACAGAAGTTTGAAGCCATTTCAACTGTCAAACGCTGGGCAAGTATTCAGATCTTTATTTAAAAATCAATGTATTACTTCTGGCCGATGTTTTCGAAAATTGTCGAGGCCTCTACTTAAACACATATCACTTAGATCCAACATACTACTTTACAGCCCCATCATTTTCTTTGATGCGATGTTTAAATACACGGGGATAAAATTGGAATTACTTTCAGATTATGAAATGCTCCTCATATTTGAAGATGGTAAGTAAATTGAAATTTTGTTATTTGTATATACATAGAATTACATTTTTTATGTATATATAGGTATTCGAGGTGGACTCACACAAGCTAGCATGCGGTATGCGAAACCCAACAATGAAAAAACACCAGATTTTAACCCATCAGACTCTAATTCATGGCTTGTTTAGGCTGGGGCCACACAAGCGTCCAAAATGCGTCGATACGCACGTACTTTTTAACGTGCGTCGTAGGACTACATTATCAGTTATGGGAGTAGGCACACAGAATAACCAGAAGGCTCACTCTTTTAGAATTACTCGGGTTCTTATGGGGAATAGATTTGCAAAACCTGTTGGGTTATCAGTGTAGCTTGTATATAGATAATAACCAATTGTACAACCACAGAATATTATGTGGTCTATATTACAACTTATTGATACAATAAATATTGTACATCATTTTATTGTATAATAATAATTAACAATAGTAATAGCAAAAGAGAATTTTCAATTATTTTCGAATCTTGGCTACACTGATATCCTAAACATTTTTCACTAATTTTTGAGTTCTCATTAAGTGAGCCTTCTGGTTATTTTGTGGTAGGCACATGAGTAACGTGCGTTAAAAATAACGCACGTTAATACGGACGTCAAATGTTATCGATGTATTATCTCTTCGACGCACGTACAACGAACGTTGAACACATCAACGCCAAAATTAAATTTGTATTGTTTTTAAATGTGAACGTCAGCTGCGTGGTCACACGAGCGCACTTTCGTATACGCGTACAGTCGTTGCCAGATAAATTGAGCCAGTGGCGGCGGCGGCGCGATAACGGAAAACCAGTGGTTCTCCGTATTTCAAAATTATTACCGAAAATACTTCAATAAACCAACAATTGTTACAAAAATTATTTTACGATATTAATTTAAAATCCAATTCGGTCGAAACACACCGGGTTAGGTTAGTTGTTTTTAGCAGTGTACTGCAGCCAGAACGATGGCATGGGAGAGAGAGTACAGAAAATTCTGCAGAACTGGTGACTGCGCGAATCGTAGCCAACTGTGTGACCTATGCACCACACTGCCAGCGACTAGTTTGGGCTACACTTACTGAAAAACGCCGCCGCCGCCTGCTCAATTTATCTGGCAACGACTTTTTTTTTTGTACGCACGTTATATCCTATCCAGACGTTTATAACACACCCGTCCACGTGTAATATTATAATATTATACAAAAATAATAATAATTAGTATTATTATATTATTATTATAAGCACTATAATTATAATGGCAGCACATAATATTGACTGCGAGATTTTAATAAATGAGGTGCAAAAATGGCCATTGTTGTGGAACGCTGCAGACGAAAACTACAAAGACAAAACGAAAAAAAATACAGCATGAAAGGAAATTACCTTAAGTATAATTAGCAATTTTCAAGAAAAAAATGACTGAACAAAAAGTAATTTGTAAGTATATTATTTTATTTTATTATATATCTAAATAAAATAAATACAATATAATATATCTGTACACAATTTACAAATAAGTTAATTATTTTATAAATTAAGTTTTTGATTGTATTTTACCCATCTGCCATTCTAACTGTCCTTCTTCAATTACAAAATAATTAGATAACGCATCACGATAACGGTTAAGACTTCGATGTACCGAATTGCTTTCAACAACATTAGGTTCTTCAAAGCCACTGATAGCTAGTGTATCGTCAAACTTGAATACATCTCGGTCATGAACAAAATTATGTAGAACGCAACAACTTTTAACAATATCGACTGCGAAATCTACGTGTACATCGATAGGTCTGTGAAATATACGCCACTTATTCGAAAGAATACCAAATGTGCACTCAATGTACCGTCTTGCGCGTGATAGTCGATAATTTAATATATTTTTTCTAATCGGCAAATGAGTACCAGAGTAGGGTCGAAGTTAGTGCTTTTCCAATCCAAATGCTTCGTCACCAACAAACGCGTATGGTAATGAAATATCCACTCCTGGTACTTGTGTTGATGCTGGTATATTCAAATTATTTTTTTTCAAATTTTCCTGAAGTGCCGAGTTTTTAAATATAGTTGAATCTGAATCTTTTCCATAAGATCCTACATCTACATAAATTAAATTATAGTTTGCGTCGACAATAGTTAGCAGTCCAATTGAAAAGTAATGTTTAAAAATCATATATAATGAACCACTTCTATCCGGTTTTATTACTTGGATATGCTTACCATCAACAGCACCTAAGCAGTTTGGAAAATTTGCTCTGTCATTGAATTCTTCTGAAATTTTAAGCCACATACTCGGATCAGGGATGGGAATGCATATTTTTTTAATCTGTTCCAAATACTTTTGCACATTTTTCTGACGACTTCACTTACAGTACTTCTCCCAATCCGATAGTTATAATGCAGTTATTTAAAACTGCACCCTAATGCAAGATATTTGGTGAATAAAATAACATAAAAAAATCAAATAATTTAAAAACTAATTAAAGCAATTTAATAATAATTAAAATTAAAGAATTTAAAACGAAGTAACCAAAAATATCCTCTTGATAACCATTATGCAAAAAAAGTAAGCATATTATTATTTTTATTTTAGTGCAAGATATAACTTCTAAATGGCGTACAATCTGAGATAATTATATATTATACTCTATATATATTATATACTATACTCTGAGATAACTTGAAAAAACAAAATGAATGTAAAAGAATTCAGGGGCGGACTGGCTAAGGTGGCGGGTGAGCGATCCCCGCTTGGGCCGGTAAAAGTTTGGGCTGCTTGAATTATTTTGGGCTGATAAAATTAAAACTGAATAAACCTAAAAATTGTAAAATAGAATAATCGATATTGTTATAATAATAATATAATGAGTAATGACTATTTTAATTTATAATAGTCTGCGCTACGAGAGAACTCTATTGCATGTAACAAATGAGTTTTTATCGCTGTAAATTTTACCAATGGTCATGATAGACCATAGTTAATTTTAGAAAAAACCCGTGGTTGTATGAGACTATGATTATAAATGCTAAAGGTACGGTGTCCAAGGCGCGGCTAGCCGCAGTGGCCAGCCGCCGCGACAGTCGCGGCCGCACTGCTTTTACGCGATTCCAATGGACTGGTTTCCAATGAGCGATTGCGGCTTTGTGACTATGAGTGAGTCGCTGCGATACGCGGCTCTACTCAGTCGAAAGCAGTGTACAGCAACAGCCGCCAGCGGCATTTGCTATAATGTTCGATTTAATTCTATACTCTACTATACGAGTACCTACCTATATTTAAATACCATGGCTGAATCACAAAATGTTACCAAAGTTATATTTTTGCCTGATCAAGAGGAAATACTAATCGAAGAATTGCGTAATAATCCTGTACTTTATGACCTGTCAAAGTCAAGCCATAAAGACATTATCATGAAAGATGATATCTGGAAAAATATTTTCATAAAAGTAGGAAGATCTGGTAAGTATAAATTAAAGTATTTAGATCATAATTTTATAATCTACATTTAATGTTTACCATATAAAATACATAGTAACAATATAAAACAGTTAACATACATCTATATACTTAGGGGTGGAACCATAATAAAGGGGGGAACATTTCTCATTCATAATTTTAAGAACAACCCACTTCCAAAATTGTTGGATAAAATTCTTAATATAAAAATTGTTGTACTAACAAATTGCATATTGTGTACCAATACGGCATTGATTACCCATCCACCCAAAAACAGCCATGAGACCTTGAACTCTTGTGACGCCACCACTGTTTATACTTAACTAAATATGCGTAATTGGTAATTACTCGTATTTTTGTACCTATACAAGTAAATACATATATTTTATGACTTGCTGTGACTTGATAAATTAATTAAAACTAGTGATAAATTCGTTTCAAGTTATTTTCAATAAAATTAGCAATATTTGATTTTACATTATTTTGTCATAAATTATTGTTAATAATGTGGTACATATTAAATAGTATTCTTTTCCATGGTACATACCTTATACGGCTATGTGGTTATGTCAAATAATAGTATAATACAAACAATTATTTAAGAAATATGAATAGTTGGGAAAATATGAATAAGCCGTGAACACTACACGATTTCTATTTCTGTGTAAAAGCATACCTATTGAGATATTTAAATATTTTCATAAATATCTATAATATTTTCAATCTATAAATAATTTTAATACAATTTCAATGCATTACCATTGATAAAATTATATTTTAAGCCACTATTATTTCAACAAATTATCCTCTACACAGACACAAAAACAAAAAAAGAGTTAGCCTAGGATATTATAATTTCCAGTGGTTGGTGAAAAAGATAATATATGTTTAAATGGTCTAAATACACCAAAATTTAGATTCTTTTATAATTATTGTAAGCCAAACTTGTAGAAAATCTTGTATGACATTTAAAAAAAAAATACTTTGAAAAATCGAAAATTTCAATGGTCTATAAATTTTAAATATATTTTTTTTAAGTAGATTATATTATATATATTTTTTTTGGTATATATAAGGGAGGTAGGTAATTAACCACATTGTGGTGTAAAAACTATCAAATTAGTATAATTAGTATTAGGTTCTATATACCTATACATACAATAGTAAAATTATTTATTTCAGTCGATGATTGCAAGAAGCGATGGAAAAACATTAGATACTTTTAATAGAAATAAAACAAAGTTAGGAACAGGATCTGCTTCATCATCTAAAAAATAAATGGATTTTGGAAGATCGCGTATCAATTTTTAAGCTCCGTAGATAATGAGCGAAGGTAAATAGTTATTTTAAAAAACATGTTTTACTTAAATATACAACAATAATAGTTGGTCAATATTTTTAGTTCTACATCTAACATTGATACGCCACAAGATGAAAATGTAAGTGTTGGTACTGCCTATAGTGACTTGATAGAGATAGTGTGGCCATGTATGAGAATGTTTTTGATTGGCTTAAACACTTTGCCGCCATTAGTTTCCTATGATAACAAAACTTAATATAAATTCTAAATATAATATAAGCAGCCGCGGCTAGCTGGTAAAAAATAAAATTATTTTTGTTGAAATATTAATAAATAATATCGGATTTACCATGTTTACTATTAATCGTTATTATGTTGCTTGTTATTTGGTTAATCTCAAAAGTATTTACAAAAGAATTAATAGTATTCGTTATTCGTTGCAGTGTTTTTATGTACAAATTATTTTTACTGTTTTGCATTTATTCATCATGCCTTGTTGTGTAGCCATCGGTTGTTCAAACTCGGACAAAAAAGGATATTTGATGAAACATTTTCCCAGAGATCCTATTAGGAAAAAGCTTTGGGTGGCTCAAATAAAAAGGGAAAAATGGACACCATCACAACACTCTAGTATATGTGAGGTAAGTTCTAACATTAAAAACTCATCAAATCTATTATTATATGGATAGTTATAATTATTTTACTACCTGCTTATAGCAAACAAATTATACACTTAAATATTTAAATTACTTTATAGATGATAATTTATTTATTCAAATATAGAATATGATAGGTATAATAATATTTTTAATCTCATAAATATATAGGTAGGTACTCTTTTAATGAAATATAAAGTTTTTTGCTTATTCTACTTAACTAAATTCTCAAAACACTTTAATCATTCAATTTATAAACCTATAATTATACTATGAAGTTAGTCCAGACTTGGGTAAAATACTTTTTAAAAGTATTTCGTATAGGTATTTAAAAAAAGGTATTTGGAGTACTATTCAAGTCTGGAAGTCACTGCCTACCTACATTATATTTCTCTAATTTTCCTATTGTAATGTATAAAATATAATTTACAAAATGGTTTAGTTTTCTACAGTCTACAATAGGTATTAAAATATACCTACTAAAAAGTTAAAATAGTCATTATAATTTATTTTTTTATTTTTTACAGTATACCTATCAAAAATGATTATGTAGATTAAATTTATTAGTATAGTATTGCTATGTACCTATTTATAATAAAAAATGTATTTTGTAGGTGCATTTTGAAGAAAATATGTGGGAGAAGATTAGGGAAGATGGAAGTCGCCGTTTAAAGTGTAATGCTTTTCCAACATTGTTTTCATTTACAAAAGTTATAAAAAAAAGAAAGCCCCCTTTAGATAGATCTAATGTTTCTTTAACAGAAATAAATAATTTGTGTGCCAATGAAATTTCAACTGATTCAAAAACCCTTTTAAATAATAATTCTCACATAGAAAATGAAGAAAGCCAATTTGATTGCAATCAAAATAACATAGAAAAATATAACAAGGCATGTTCAAAATTATGGGTCAATGCAAATAAATAATACAACAAAAAAGTTAAAAGCAGCTGAAATGATCATACAAAAGCAGCAAAGTAGATTTTCTTCAATTTTTAATAATGATCAAATGAAAGCCTTATCTAGAAAATCTACAATATTTATGAAATGGACTAATGAAACTGTTAAAAAGGCCCTAAAGCTTAAATTTGCATGTGGAAATAATGGTTATAATGAAATATTGTTACAGAATATACCTTTACCCTCCCTACGTACATTACGAAGAAGACTTCAAAATTTAAAATTTGATAGTGGTATATTGGATGAAGTATATGATTTTTTAAAGATAAAAGTTGAATCCTTCAAATGTGAATATGAGAGAGAATGTGTATTAATAATGGATGAGATGGCAATTACACCAGCATCACTCTATGACACTTCACTGAATAAATATATTGGTATATCACTTTACCAGACCACGAAGGAGTTGCCACAAATGTTATGGTTTTCATGTTGGGTGGCATTACTTCTAAATGGAAACAAACTGTTGGCTATTATTTTACTGGAAAATCTGTTAACGGTATAGTATATGATAGTATTATTAAAGATATAATAGCTAAGAGTGAGGAAATTGGTTTAAAAATAGTTTCAATAGTTTCGGATATGGGAAGTTCTAACCAAGCATTATGGAGAAAATTGAATATTCAAGCTAAACAGCATTCTGAAGTTTGCAATTTCATACCACATCCATATGATTTTACTCGAAAAATTTACATTGTTCCAGATCCAGTGTATCTTTTTAAAAACATGAAGAATATGTTGATGACTAACAAGGTTTTAACTATATCTGATGATATAAAAAAAAATATAACTTGCCCAATCAAGAGATTAATGCTCAACATATACTAGATGTAGTTAACTATCAAAAAAATTTAAAATTCCAATTGGCTCCAAAACTCACCGAACAAGACTTATTTCCGAATCATTTTCAAAAAATGAAAGTGTCTAAATCTACTAATGTTATAAGCCATGATGTCTCTAGTGCATTAAGGTTTTTAGCTGAAGAACTTCATAAACCAGAATACTTGACTACTGCTTGGTACATTGAAATTATTGACAAATGGTTTAACTTGATGACATCAAAAAATCCAGTAATGGCACTAAGCAAATTGAAGCCATTAGTTTACAAAGAGGCAATTTCATTTTTAAATGAATTCATTGATATTATGAGAAAACTAAAAGTTGGAGGTAAATTATAATTTAATTATAATAGTATAATTTTTATTCATAAATCATGGAAATAAACTTAAATTATAGTTTACTGCATTTTTTTTATTTATTTTAGCAAAGACACTATGGAAACCTTCTCAAAGTGGATCAGTTCTTGCTACTACATCTATACTACAGATTCAAGATATTTTTTTAAATGACAGAGGCTTCAAGTTTCTTTTAACATCACGAATCACTCAAGATTGTTTAAAAAATCTCTTTTGTGTTTTAAGATCAAAAAATGTTGTACCAAATGCATGGCAGGTAAAAAATAATTTAAAACTTATTACTGTTTCACAGTACTTAAAAGATGTGTCCAATAGAAACTGTGATGAAGATGATAGGGAATTGTTGTCTGGATTTTTGGATGTCATACAAAAACCTAAAGTACGCAATAATGTGTCTGAAGTAAAAATTACTGATAATTTAGCTGCTGAGCCACATGTTCTTTTACTAAATAATGGTGAATTAAATTCTCTGTATAATATTTGTGGCTATATAACACATAGTATTAAAAAAAAGTCTAAATTATGTAAAAATTGTTTAAATTTTGTTGGATCTAATTCAAGTACTGATTATGAGTTTACAAAATTATCTAAGTTAAAACGCTTTAAAAAAGGTTGTTTATTTTTTTGTAATAAAAATACATTTGATTTCTTTTTAAAAATGGAAGGTTCTTTCCAGAAGTTTTTTCCTCATATTAAAGACCGAAATTGTGATATTAAGAAGTTTTTAATACAGCAAATTAATAAAATTCAATTTTATATTCCGGAATGTCATAATCTTAGAAAGTTTATCATAAATAGATTTGTAATTTTCAGACTAAAAATTTCAGGTAAAAAAAATTCAAAGCTCCTTAACAAATATAGTAGCAAGTCAATTGATGCACATGGAAACAAGTGATTTATTACATATTCTTCTTATTATTATATAAATATAATTTCCATTTATAATGTTTTATTGTTCAAATATAAGTATTAACTTAATGATTTTTAATGTATTTTATTCATTCATAGGTACCTATCCAATTTTATATTAAAATATGAATTCATGTTTGTAAAATATTTAATTTTAAGTATGCAGTTTTCATTTGAATTTATAAATGGTATCAGCTTTACAATTTAAATGTCTTATTAGTAATTACTTATCTTGTTAATAATAAATGATAAAAAAAGTTATTAGTTATTACAGTATTACTAAATTTAGTTGGCATTTAAAATTGTTTATTATTGGTACAATATTATAATGTTCTTAGTTCTACTTGATAACTTTGATACCAAATGTAGTGTGAGGTATATATAATAAATAAATGTTAAATCCAAAACTAATTACGTTTATTAGGTATTTAAACAATAATTTGATTATTACCAAAAAAAAATTGAGAAATACTCAACAAGATTGTTTAATGTTATGAAAAAAATATATTATTTATACACAGTAGCATTATTAATTATAATTTTACTTTCTAGTACCTGTGCATTGTAATAATGATTACATAAAGTCTCAATCTTGTCATAAAATATAAATAATCTATCATTTATTCTGAATTATTTGAATATTTTTCATTTAATGTGTTACTGTTTTGTCCTGGGTTAACTCATAACATTTATATAAGTTCTCATTTCAAATTGTAATGTATGATTATTGTATTACTGTTGTAGTCGACTCCTTTAATGAGTAAACTGAGTAAAGTGTTTCTTATTCTTACAGCCCTGTAAAAAAAAAATAGGAAACTAATGGTGGTTATCAGTATAGCTTATCAGTATGGCCACACTATCTCTATTAAGTCACTATAGTACTGACGATGAGATTGATGTTGACGATTCCAATAAAGACCAAGACGATAATGATGTAAACTTACCAGGGTGCTCATTTGCGGGTAATCGTGCTAGATCAAAAACTGATAAGCTGGCCGCGATATTAGCTAAAAAACTCAAGATCGAAATGCTATTATTCAGAATATTCAACGACAAAATGAACAACTCCTAAACAAAAACGAAGAAGACGATGTTGATTTATTTTTTAAAAGCATAGCTAAAACCGTGAAAAAGTTACCAACAAAAGGCATTAATGAAACTAAAATAAAAACACTTATGTTTATAAATGAACTTCAAGAAAAATATGCTAACCCTCCTCAAATTGCTACGCCTGGT